>NC_056747.1:130431169-130716169 GCF_019279795.1 Protopterus annectens | reverse complement strand
TAGAGTGGGAGTTGTAAGGGCATAGCCAGCATGTTTTTAGGTGCGCTTTTAATAAAGTTTTGAAGTTGGTGCATGATGGTACGGAGGTAATTGTGGGTGGGAGTGAGTTCCATAATTTGGCTATGGCGCAAGAGAGTAGTGCTTCACCAGCAGAGTTATTGTCTTCAGTGATCTGCAAGTGATTTTTGTTGCTGGATCTTAGTGGTCTGGTGGTGCGATAGGGTTGGAGTAGATTCTGGAGGGATGGGACATTTAGTGGATGGTTTACTAGTTTGTGGGCGAGTGAGAGTTGATACCACTGAAGGAGGTGAGGGAGTTCAAGCCAGCCCAGTTCAGCAAGCGAGAGACAGCGGTGACTACGGTAGGATGCCCCTGTGGCGAATTTGGTGATTTTGTTGTAGCAGGTCTCTAGCTTGTTTAGATCACATTGCCTTAGGTTGGTATATACTGGAGAGGCATAAAGTAGGGTGGAGATAAGGTGGGAATTTGCTATTGAAATCTTTGCTGCTTTGGTGAGAAATTGTTTATTTCTGTATAATGCTCCTAGTTTTTTGTGGACTTTTTTATGGTTATGGATATGTGAATGTCAAAGTTTAGTTTATTGTCTATTTCCACTCCTAGCAATTAGGTGTGTTCAGTTGGGTATATAGTGGTGTTGTCTTTTGCTGTGATGTTAAAGTGAGAGTTGTTTTGAGTATGTTTGATGGGTTGGAAGATGAGTAGTTTAGTTTTGTTTGGGTTGAGTATTAATTGGGCATCGGATAACCATGTTTCAACAGAGGAAAAGGCTTCCTGTGTGACTTTTTGCAGTTTGGGTAGGGACTGGGCTGAGCAGATGATGGTTGAGTCATCTGCGTATTGGATGAGTGTGCCATGTTTGGTGGCAGAGGCTAGATTATTGGTGTAAACAGAGAAAAGTAGGGGTCCAAGGATGAATCCTTGGGGAACCCCTATGGAGACAGGTAGTTGGGGAGATATGTCATTCTGCCATACAACGGATTGTTGGCGGTCAGACAGGTAACTCTGAAACCAGTTGGTGACTGATTGTGAGAAGGATAGGTTATTGAGGACAGAGATAAGTTGTTTGTGTGGGACCATGTCAAATGCTTTAGATAGGTCTAGGAAAGTAGCAGAGGAGAGATAGCCATTGTTTTTATGCTGAAGGATAGTGTTAGTAAAGGAGAGTAAGGCAGTGGTGGTGCTATGGTTTGGTCAGAAACCATGCTGAGTACTGGAAAGGAGGTTGTTAGTAAGGAGGTAGTGTGAGACCTGAGAGTGTATGCATCTCTCTAGTATTTTGGAGAGTGGAGAGAGAATAGCTATGGGGCGGTAATTGGTTAGTTCTGCAGAGGGTCCGCCTTTGTGGAGGGGGCTTATATGTGAGACTTTCCACAATGTGGGAACGTAACTTTCTGACAGAGATCGGTTAATCAAGATGGATACTGGGTAGGCCAAAGCATCAACTGCGATTTGTAGGTATTCACTTGGGAGGTTGTCTGCTGCTAATTTCGTGGGTTTAAGTTTAGTTAAGAGTTTTTTTTATGTTGGAGGTAGGTACAGGAGAAAAAGAGAAGGCAGTGGGGAGATTACTAGTTGAAGGTGTGGGTTGGAGGGGAGGGGGGGTTGTGTTGTTTAGCTAGTGATAGTATGGTTTGGGTGAAGTGTGTGTTGAATGAGGTAGCAATATTTTCTGAGGAGTGAGGGATGTTAGGAGGAGGGGTACTGACTTTACCTGGGTGGAGGATGGAGTTTATGGAGGACCAGAATTGTTTGGGGTTGTGTTGTGAGGAGTCTAGGGCAGACTGGTAGTATTGGAATTTGTCCCGTTTTATTAGCTTTTTGACTCTATTGCGTAGTTCTAGGAATTTCTGTCTAGCTGCGGGGGTTTTGGTTTTGCGCCAGTGCTCCTAGGCTTTATCCTTGTTTTTCATTTCTGACTTAGTGGTTTTCTGTAGCCATGGGGAGGGTTGTGCTTTGGTTCTGGAAAATCTTATGGGGGCATGGTAATTAAGGATGTTCAGGAAGTTAGTATTAAAAAATTCAACTGCGTCATCTAGACTGAGGTACTTTAGAGCATGTCAGTTACATTCTTTGAGGGATGAGATGAATGTGAGTGGGTTAAAGTTTATTTTTTTACGTATTTGACGATAGATGACAGGTTTAGCTTGGTACAGGTATTTTTTGAGTAGGAATGTTGGGGAGTGATCACTGAGGCTATCTGATAAGCAGCCTGTTATATATGACTGGGGGTTCTTACTGATTAATATCCAATCCAGGGTAGTGTGCTTGCTGGAGTTTTTATTTATCCTTGTTGGTGACTGGACTAGTTGGGTGAAGCCATGAACGTGTACATGATGGGTTGGATTGTTGCCAGAACAGGATTGCCAGTCAATATTGAAATCACCTAAGATGATAGTTTCTTGGGGGAGATGGTGGGTAGACCAGCTGAGGAGGTTTTCTAGTGGAGGGATGTTTTGGCCAGGTGGGAAGTAGCATCCAGTTATGTTGATGGTTTTGTTTTGGTTAATTTTGAGGTTGGTATATATTATTTTTTCATTGCCTATTTGTGGAGCTGATGATTTTAAGATCTGGATGTTTAGATGCTGTTTAAATATTATAGCTACACCACCTCCTTTTTTGTTTAGCCGGTCTACTCTTAGTATGCCGTAACCTGTAGGGAGTATTTGCTCACTGATAATGTGAGGTTTTAGCCAGGTTTCTGTCAGGATGACTATATCTGGGGAGTATAAGTCTATGGTGGCATGGAGTTCATGGACTTTGTTGGATATACTTCTAATATTTAAACTTAGTAGCAGGAAGTCACTTTGCTTTCTGTTGGCTGTAATATGGGAGAAGTTGTGGTTTCTAGTCTGATTGAGGATTGGAGTTGGAGAAGGTAGGGCCAGGGTTGGGGTGGATGTCTCCACTTAGGGCTAGTTTTGATATGCATGAGATTATTGGTTTTCTCAGTTTTTGAATGTGTTTGTTTATAAGGGAATCTTTATGATTGTGCTATGTGGGTAATAGGTATGGTGGAAGGGTTACTATGTTAAGTTGTAGGGATGCTTTACGTTTGAGTAATATAGTTGGTAGAATATGTGGGGGGTGCATAGGGATGGTCCTTGAGCTGGTGGGAGGGGAGCTGAGTATGGGTGAGACATGAGTGGTGGTGTGAGTAGTAGTACAGTGGTAGTGGTTGAGTGGGGGAATGATGGAGCTTAGGTAGGATGTAAGATATGCAAGGAGAGTGCATGCAGTGAGCAAAGGAAAGGTATGCTTGTACATGTCAGTTGAGGAGGTGTGATAGTAGAGGGAATATGGAGGAGGTAGTGTTGGGTTAGCGCTGTGGTTGGCTATTGGAAAGATGGGAGGGGTTTGAGTGCAATAAAGGTGGGACCGCTGGGGGCGGGAGGTAATAGGGGGCAGGGTGGGGAGCGTAGCAGGTAGAGACCCTGTTAGGTTCTTGTATGAGGGCGATCACAAAGCAAGACAAGTATGTGTTAAGAAACAATCACAATTGACCAAGGACTGCTCTGAAACTGTAAGTCTTGTCTTAATTTCTCAGGTGGAAAACCAGAATAACCTTGTATCAGTAGGCTACTGTGGTCATAGTTTAAATAAACAAACACACAGTATTGATCAGTTATGGATACTATTTGCTAACAGAAGGGAATAAGAGAAAGTGGAAGATGTGTGTGTGTGTGTGTGTGTGTGTGTGTGTGTGTGTGTGTGTGTGTGTGTGGGGGTCTGCTTACAGCCAAAGCACAGTGCTCTCCAGGGAAATGAAGAAGATTGGCTCAAACAGTTAGACACATACTCAAAGTTAACTGTAGCTGTTTGCAG
Organism: Protopterus annectens; assembly: GCF_019279795.1. Classification (NCBI taxonomy): domain Eukaryota; kingdom Metazoa; phylum Chordata; order Ceratodontiformes; family Protopteridae; genus Protopterus; species Protopterus annectens. The sequence continues at coordinate 130,712,326 of NC_056747.1, read as the reverse complement.
ACAGTTCAGACCCGGACTGCACTTTTCATATATGAATGTTAAAGGTGGTACCGCAGTTGAATACTTTAGAGTGGTGTTAGGTCTAGAAAAGAAGAGTACAGAGAGGAGTAAGCACTTTTGAGATGGTAAATATATATTATAAAGATTATAAAAAACACACTGAGCAAATAGCTAACGCATGCAGGACAATGTCTTGAATCAACTACTTAGTATATGGGGATACTGAGCCAATTGGAAGAACATTAGAAAACAAAAACCCAGACAGTTATGCAGCCACAGATAAAAATATAGCGAACAGCAATCTGTCGTGGTTCTCTAATGTGATTCTATCCACCAGTAACAGCACAATTATATAGAAATAATTAGACACCAGTATGAGCTGTCTACACACAACACAATTACATGAATAACATTAGTGAACAAGGTGCAGCTATGCAAATAGACCATACATACTATTATACTAGAAACAACTTGGTGCATGCCATAGTAACATCAATAATAAAGCATAAAACATATTAGATGTCTAACACAATTCAACATAAACATATACAGTTGTAAAATGTCTAATACAATTCAACATAAATAGGCATTTACAGTTGTAAAACACTTACTGGAGAGACACTGAGCCTTCATGGGGCCTGTAGCAGAGTGGATTGTAGTTTTACAAATGGTGCCTGCCACAGGTAATATTTATTAACTCTGGGATTGTCTTAAGGTAATAAACAGGGAAGGGGAGGGAAGAACAAGGGTGTGAGCAGGCAGTTTTGTACTGCTGCTAATGAGCCAAAGCAAGACAAGTATGTGTTAAGAAACAATCACAATTGACCAAGGACCATATATATATATATATATATATAGTTTGGGTATATATTGTGTTCTCAAAAGAGTTCTTCATTATAGTTGTAAGTATCCATTTATGTGGTTTAAAATGTATAAAATAGGTGTACCCCCAAATGTGGGGGGCTGTGCCCTCACAACCCCCCTTACTATATATACTATCTCCAGGATCACACAACAATGAGGAAAAGGGCATATACCTTTCAACGAAATGAGTTTCAGTCAAGTGAGGTTTCAATCAAGTGAAGTAGACCCATATATTATATATATATATATTTATATATATATATATATATATATATATATATATATTTATATATGTGTGTGTGTGTATCATTAGCCATTATACTGCCTGCCAGTCTTTCATCTCCTAAACGTGTGGCAGTGTTTGTGACAAGTTGGAGAATGTATGAAACAAACACACAAGAATTAAGTGTTTAAGATTTTTGTTCACTATGAAACACCATAAATGATTATGTATTTATGTTTCTAAACTTTGTTGTACAGTATGGAAAAATTAGTTTGTACCTGTAGTGCAGAAGGTTTTTGAGAGGCAAAATGATTCAAGTAGTGGATTATGTGTCCCTTCTGAGAACTGTGTATACAAGGCAAATCCTTAGAATAATTTAAATGCAGTAATATACAACAGTCATAACAGAATAATGTAGCAAGGTGTGCAAAAGGATTTTATGTATTTTCTAAAGTGAAACATTCCTGCTAGCTTGCGGAAGCAAAACAAAATGCTAGAGGGCTTATTCCAACATGTAAATTGCCTTGTGATTGCTGTACTTAATAGAAGCAGTCCGTATATAAGTTAGAATGTTGACAGGCTGTCATATGTGAGCATGCCATCAGAGATAGACTGGTTAAGCATTCAGTTTTATTCAGTTGACATCTGGTTGAAACTGCTCTTTACTAGAAGGAGGGCTCTTTTGCAGAAGCTGTCACGTGTCCTGCTGAGCATGAGTGCAGTTTATAAATGGTGAGAGATGTTTTCTTTGCTGTGTTGTAATATACGGTCCGTCCTTTACAGTGAACATGGAGATTGTTTAATTGTTTAATTTGATGACACTCTGCTGTTAGTACACAGGAAAAGAAATATCTGCTTTGCTTGAAGTTACAAGTAAAATTGCATTGTTTCCAGTCTTTTGGGCAAAGCCACACTGTTTCTGCTTTTTTTGCTAAATTTAATGTTGTAGTATTCAAAAATGTGTCTCTTCACATTTTAATAGCTTTGAAATTGACATTCTTTGAGTGTTGCAATGTTTGTTAGGCAATTTACTGTGGTAGTTGTCCATTTTCCCTGTTTGCAGTTCATCACCTAGAAGAAACCTGGGTGTATGGTGGGATAGCTGGATGAATACACTTAAGCTGTTATTCGCTCACCTGCTGCCATAAATAGGAAACACTCTATGAGATAAGCAGAAGTTATATACTGGTACCAGATCACATTCTTCAGACGGCTTTGACCTGCATGCAGATTCCATTTCCATGTCTATGCTTGTTTGGTGACACTTCATTGGTGCATTTAGACTACATCCATTTACAACTGGAAGTCTCACTTTATAGTACAGTGACATCAAATTCAAGTCCTTAAAACAAACTATGTAGAATAAAACTGCTAACTTACGGAAACACAAATCTACAAATACAGTTTGTTAAAGTGAGGCAAAATTACCTAACAGATAAAATTATGAAAAACGTTAATAAAATTAATGGAAAGATAAAACTGGAGAGATATTTAAAAGGCTAACTGGGGAAGAAGTGATCCTTTAAGGACTTTCTGAAAGCAGTTGGTATCAGGGATTTCCAGAGTCACAAGGCAGTCTATTCTAAACGTCAGAGGCCTGCAGCCAAGGAACCCTTGGTAACTATAGAGTGGCCCCGAAGAGGGAGTTGCTTACATTATAAGGTGCCAAACCCTATTTCATTAGATGGGATCCATGCTGTGAGGATCCACATAACCCCCACCAGAATCGTGCATCTAATATGAGACTGTACACGGAAGTTGTGAAGGTTTTGAAGCAGCATTTTGTGCTTGTAAGGTACGTTAAAACAAGGGGAACAAGTAGCTTAATTTTTTTGGTTGTAACAGATAGCTTTTTATAACTGTAGGTTTTGGGTGGTATTATCATTTAATGAAGGATGTAGTAAATTGGTGTAATTTCTGTCTGGAAAACAACAGTTTGTGCACTTTATAAGTCAATTTCTTTGAACCTAATTTCATTTCACTCTGATATTTACAGTGTTTTTAGGACATTTTCCAGTTTTCTATGATTTAGTTGCAGTTAACAGTGGGACTGAAACCACATTCTCCCTAGTTTATTTAATATTGAATGAATTTGAAGATCATTTTACCTAACAAATTGTTTTTGTTGCTTTTTTTCCATTAAATTGATGGCATCTACTTGTCACAACTTAAGGGATGACTGTTTGATGACATTTTTGAAGGAATGTAATACTGTAATTAGTTCATAAAGCAAGAAAGTTTAACATTTGCTGAAACCAGAGGAAATATGTACTGAAAAACGGAAACATTTGTACAAGGTTGTACACTTACTTTTTTTTATCCATGTGTTTAAAAGGGTCAGTCCGCTGGACAGAAGTGTCCATTTTTAGAGGAGACTTCAGACCACTATCGTCAGTATGAATTCCACTTGGCTAATGTGGGTCCTTCCAAATCTTTAATCATTTAAATAAAACATTTGGACCACAAGCACATTATGACTGCAACTCGCAAATAATTTTTTATATGGCCACTTGTGATAGCTTCAAGGCTTTTTACATAGTGCAAATGTTTGTCAAGCTTTCACAGAGGATTTACAAATATTACCTTGTTGTAAACCTTAAGATCTGTACAGATGCCTTCTATAGGTATTTCACAGATGTCAAGAAATTCACCTTGAAAGTGATTCTTACTATGCACGTAAAGAGCACATAATTCACTATCGAGGTGAATCTTCACATCCATGTTGAGATCTGATCATAATTCTTTGTAGTGCATGAAGCTTTATCTGATCTGTGTATAAAGCATTTGGTACTCGCAGACGGTAGCGTAATTCTCAAATTCTTTGGTTAAGAATTCACTGCTAACCCAAAAAGTAACGGAGAGCAAAGGACGAAAATCAGGGGACAGTTTTAAATATTACTCTAATCCACTTAAAAATGTAATAAAGCAACAGAGTTTGCATAAACATGCATTTCCTAAACAATATGAAGTATAAAACTTTGTTATTACTATTATCTGACTGTAATACATAGTGATTTTTCCATAAGATCAAACATTTTATGAGAGAGGGCAAAATTATGAGTCAAATCAGGGATGATGTTCTTCATGTTTCACTGTTGCAATCCTGACTATTGGGATTTCCTGCCCTGAAAGCCCTTGATTGGCCCAACTACCAAAGAAAAATCTTTCTGGCTCCCAGGCTGGCAGACGCTCAGATATAAAGGTAGCCAGTCTGGTTTAGAACACCAGTGTTTTCTTGCCATGGAAGATCTGAAGCACCGTAGCAACATTCAAGTGCATCGGTTGGTCCATGCCAGAGAGAAGTGCCATCAGATAGATAAGTACCCCATTGGAGAACTTTTCCTTTTCTTGCTCATATCAGATAAAGTCAATAATTGTCTCCATTGCGGTAAGCAGATCCCACGCAGAGACATTCACTCCCTTTGTGTTACTTGACTAGGCCCGGATCATGGCGTTGCTAACTGTTACTTTTGTGTGAGTTTTAATACTAGAACGGTCAGATGTGGGACTGAATTTCTTGCAAAGTTTCTTAACAAACAATCTGTTCAACCATTGTTTATGGTGTTTGTTAGTCATACCAAATTTTATCAGCCTAAGCACAAGGAAGATAAGAAACAGAAGCGCAGGCTTTCAGACGACAATCCAGCTCCATCTGACTCTTCTTCCAGGCTTGTAGTTCTTGAACAATGTGAGGTCCCATAGCCCCCTTCACTTCCAGAACTGATGACTCAAGCCTCTGTCAAGACCCTTTCAGACTCTGACACTCCATTTTCCCATCCACTTCTACACAAGCCTTCGACAATGGCTCATTGTTTGGGTCCAGGACTGCTCAGCAGGCCCTTGGCTTCCAAAGAGCATACACTGCCCGGAGACTCTACAATGAGCCATCATCCCACTCCAGCTCTGGTGCATTTTCATCACCCCCGAGAGACAAGCATGAGGGCATCAGACACTCCTAGGCCTCAGGCCTTAGCCACTCGTAGGAGGCCTTCTGTACCCGGGTCTGCAGTTAGCCCTTCTGGCTCAGCTCCACAGGGTTCTCAGTAGGACCTTATCAGACTGGCAGCAGATCTTTTTCTTGTCAGGTCTAGACAAACTGTTTCCACTGGTAAAAGGAAAAGGGATGAACCTTCAGAAATTTATCAGGATGCCCCCATGTCTGGGGAGGACTCAGACTCAGAAGACTCTGGATCTGAAGAAGGCCATTCATACACTTCCTACGAGGACTCTGACTCTGAAGCGATCCTCCCTTCTGCCTCCCCACCAGAGGATTCCACCTTTGGGGAGACTGTCCATGACACGGGACAGCATTTCCAATGGGAGGCTCAGGATTACCCATGGGCTAAGAAGAGGGTTAGGGTGGATGTACTGGAACATAAGCCTTTGACTATCACTCCAACTCTGGAAGTGGTGTATAATGTCTTCCAGGAATCTTCTCTTAAACCAGACTCTCTACTCCCTGCCCCTCAAAAACCGAATGGGTTTTACCATGTTCAGTAATCCCACAAATTACTCTACAAGAACCCCTCTGCTGACCCTGAAGTGATCATGCCAGGACCTAAGGGAGCCAGAGCCAGTTCTTCCAGAAATCCTCTTCTTACAGATAGAGAGAGCAGAGCCCTTGACAGGTTGAGCAAGAAGGTCTATACCTCTGCCACACTCACTATGAGGGTCCTCAACTGACAGTTTCATATGATTAAGTCCCAGCAGACCGTCCCTGACCAACTTAAACAGAAGGTGTCTGCCCTGGAGGACAAAAACCTTTCCAAGGAATTGTCAGAACTCTGTCATGCTAGTGCACAGGTAACTAAGCATTCTGTGCACTTGTGGATATGATGCCATGGAAGCATCTTACAGAGCTGCTACTACTGGGTTAATGATTAGAAGACATGCTTGTCTCTGAGAACAAGCCCTTCCAAACTATGTTAAATCTAATCTTTTAGATGCCCCCCTTGACAAGAATGTCATTTTTAGCCCAAAAGCAGAAGAAGTGGATGGAGAACAAAGCCAAGTCTAATCAAATAGTGAAAGATTTCCTCCTGGTGCAGCACCCCAGGCTCGGTAGAAATTTCCCTGCTAAACATTGGTCCTTTCCCCTCCTGCCTAGAAGTAGCCAGAGGAAACCTCAAAAGGGAAAGACCACATAGGCAGAGGCAACTTCTGCAAAAAGGCAGACAGTGAACCTCTGAAACCTCAATACAAGGAAGTTCTAGACCCCAAGCCACTCCCCGGGACTCACAATGACTCAGCCACCATACTTGGACCCTAATTACCTTAAACAAGTGGGTTCTACACATTATTGCAAATGGCTACAAGCTCACTTTCAAAGAGGAATTAACATCCTCAGGTTTTCCAGATGTCCCCCTAAATCAAATGACAGAGGTCCTGGTTCAAATACAAAAGTTTTGTGTGCAAGGAGCAGTAGAGCCGGTCCCTCCTCCTCAGCAGGGAATAGGACTCTATTCCAAAGTATTCCTAGTCCCCAGGAAAGAAGGCTCTTGGCGCCCTATCCTGGACCTGTCAAAACTCAACCAGTTTCTCTTTGTACCCACATTTAAAATGTTTACTCGTCAAAAGCTCCTTCCCATGCTGTCTCCGCAGGCCTTCATGGTCTGTCTAGACCTAAAGGATGTCTACATTCACATTCCTACTCAGGAATCACACAGAAAGTTCCTTTGCTTCAGGGCAGGATCAAATCATCATCAGTTTTCTGCTCTGCCCTTTGGCTCATCTACTGCATCAAGAGTGTTCACAAAGTGCCTGGCTCCAGTAATAGCTTTCTGCAGGACCAAGGGAATACAAATCTGTCTCTACCTGGACAACTGCCTTGTACAGTCAACAGATCCCTCAAAACTACTCTAGAATCTCAAATTCACCCAGAACCTCCTGTCGTCTCTGGGTTTCACATTGAACCCACAGAAGTCCATCATTTCACCAACCCAAAGGGTTGTTTCCTGGGGGCCCTCCTGGACACCACTATCCAGATGGCTTCCCCCCCCCAGAAATGTGCTTTCTAACATATTACTTCCAAAGGATCCAAATGAGGGATCAGATTTCAGCAAGGAATTCTTAAGAGCCCTGGAGTACACGGCTTCATGCATCCTTATGCTCCCCTTGCCAAACTGAATATGAGGAAGCTACAATGGTACCTCAGGAACATATGGTGCCAGAACTTCCAACCACTAGATCAGAAATACCTCTCATTCCCTCCCTCAAACTGGAGTTTGCATTGTGGGCACAGACTTGCACTCACAACCCAGGCCTCCCTTTCATGCTCAGTCCTCAGGGACAGACCCAACTAACAGATGCCTCAGAGACAGCCTGGGAGGCTCACCTCCACAGTCTACAAACCCATGGGAAGTGGGAAATCGACATCAGAAACAGGCACATCAATTTGAAAGAACTCATGGCTGTACAAACATGCCTAATAGCCTTCAAAGAAAAATGGACACCAGGCTTCCTGCTAGTAAAGGCAGACAACACCACAGTAATGTGGTACACTAACAGACAGGGAGGAACATTCCTACCCCATGTGCCATCTAGCATTGCAAATCTGGGAAACGGCACACTCCCTGGGGCTGCATCTCATGGCACAGTACCTACCAAGACTTCAGAATGTTCTAGCTGACCATCTCAGCAAGAATCTTATAGACCCTCATGAGTGGCACCTCTACATGGAGATTTTCTAGACTGTAACCCAGTCCTAGGAGGGGGTCCCTCAGGTGGATATCTTTGCAGCCAAACAGAACACACAATTGCAAAAATTCTTCACCAGGATCAAACAGGAGATGGCCTGGACAACAGATGCCTTCTCCTTCTCATGGATCCAACTATTAATTTATGCATTTCCCCCATAGCCCTAATTCCTCAGCTCCTGCTTAAGATAAGGGAGAAGGGCCCAAAAGCAGTACTGGTACCCCCAGACTGGCCCAGACAACATTGGTACCCTCTCTCCCTCCACCTCTCCAACCAGGCACACTGGATTCTGCCTCAGAGGGTGGACCTTTTCACTCAAAATGAAGGAAGGGTTTTTCAATCCAACCTGCTGACCCTTAGTTTGGCAGCATGGGTGACCCACAATAGCCTACACAGATGCCACCCTACGTAAACAGGTGCTAGAAATCCTCAGGGAGTCCAGAAGACCTAGCACTAGGAAATCCTACGAAGTCAAATGAAAAGGTTCTGTATTTGGTGCAAAGACCACCACCTAGAACCACAGTCGGTGCACATTGCCAACATCCTGGAATACCTGACTTCACTGCTAAATCAGGGGCTTTCATACTCTTCAATTAAAATCCATTCTTCTGCCATTTCTGATTATGTAGCTTCACACACACACACACCTATCTTTCCCCACCTACTCTTACTACAGTTTCTCAGGGGAGGGTCATACTCATTAGGCCTCTCAGAAGGAAGCCTTTTCCTCCATGGGACCTGAACTTTGTTTTAGAAAAATTAACTTGACCTCCCTTTGAACCAGCAGCATCTGTTGACCTCAAGTGCTAGGAGTGTTTCTGAACTTCAGGCCCTCATGGCAGTTGGACCCTTTCTTATTTTTCACAAGGATAGGGTTTTTTTTAGAACCAACCCATCCTTCATGCCCAAGTTGATCTCTGACTCTGCCCTGAATCAGGCCAGCCATCTACCAACCTTCTTTCCCAATCCTCAAAATAAAGGGGATAGAATTCTGCATTCCTTGGATGTTCAGAGACGTCTGCATTTTACCTAGATTGGATGAAAACTTTGAGGAAAACTGAGAAGCTTTTCATTACCTTTGCCCCTGGTGCAGAAGGCAAACAAACCTCCAAGCAAACTATTTCCAAATGGATCTCCCATTGTATCTCCTTTTGCTATAGCTTTCATGGCAAGGTACCCCCAGTTGGGATTAGATCTCACTGAACAAGGGCTACTGCTACTTCTGCTGCCCATCAAGGACATTTTGGAGTCAGCGACCTGGTCCTTGGTGCATACCTTCACGAAACAATACCATTTAACATCCTTCTATAGAGCAGGGTTTGCCACTGCTATAAACTTTCTAGTAGTCAGGACTGCAACAGTGAAACACGAAGAACATAGTACAGTTGTGTACACTTACCATAAATGTAGATGTTCGAGTGTGTTCACGGTTGCAGTCTTATTTCCCACCCCCTTAGCCTACAAATAGGCACCTTCTAGCCGTACAACTCAGCCAAGGGACCCTTCCTTGGCCTCTCCTCCTCTGCCAGGATATCCTTTGGGATAGGTCTGGTCTTCTCAGGGCTCCTCTTATTTGGGGGTGGCAGTAAAAGACTGGTGTTGTGAAGCAGGCTGGCTACCTTTTATACCCGAGTGTACTGATCTAGGTCTGATCATCCACCAGCCTGGGGAACCAGAAAGATTTTTCTCTAGTAGTCGGGCCGACCAAGGGCTTTCAGGGCAGGAAATCCCAATCTCCAGGACTGCAACAGTGAATACACTCGAACATCTACATTTATGGTAAGTGTACAACTGTACTTTCTGCTTAATCAGTGAGGTTGAGAGAGATAGGCAGAAACAGTGTTCCTCTTGCTGAAAATAACACAGCTTTTAAAATTTGTTAGATACTTTGTTCTGTCACATTTCAGTGTAACAGTGTGAAGTTCTAACAGCTTTATAAAGCAGTTTTACCTTGTGCTGCTCTGCCTGTTGGCTCTGTCCACTGTTGGTCCTCTGTGAGAAACATGGTATTAACGGTGCTTAGCATGTAATCACCCCTAAGTGCTGTTAAGTTTGTTTTTCATGCCAGAGAAGTGCTTAACAAGTTTCTTTTTCCTGATTTTGGAGCATAATTACAGCATTCCATGTGCTACAAGTGACTTGTGATCAGAGAGGCTCGATCGTAATCGTTTGTAGTACGTGTTTTAACAGCATACTTGGACTTCATGAACCAAGATGCAACATGGCATGAAGAGAACGAATTTGAAATGAGAATAATGAAGACTCTGTGGCCATTTTGAAAGTAAATAGCCCTCAAACATGATATAGTTTTTATGTTAACGAGGATAAAGGTCTACAAAAAACATGCCATCAGGTATACAAGATACTGAAGATGCAGTGCATTGTTTGCTATATTCTGTACCTTATCCTGTTTTATATTAGAGATGGACATTGTTGTGTTGTACATTGAAAGGTCTGAAATTGATTTCCTAATAGGACAAGGTCAATAGCAACAAATAAGGCCATTGCAGTGGAGTGGCGGGTAAAGAATGAAAACTGTAGTGATTAACGCAGTGGTAAACATTCAGGGTACAGCGGATTCAAGCATCATATTTTTAATTTTTTTTCATAGAAGGTATAACCTCTGTGATTTGTGCTTCTGAATGATGAAGTAACTAGACAAGTTTCAGGGTGTGGAGTATGGACGGACTGTGGATTAATAACACTATATTAGCAGTTGCATCTGTATTGTTTTATGATGACAAAGTTAGGAACTCTGTTACCAAGGAACAGGATCTAATGTGATGAAGGGAATTAAAAGCTGACCAGGACCTAGCTAACAGATGGTAGTGGCAGCAGGCTGAACCTAATTTAAAAGTATGGAACTGACTTACAGGGCAGCATCGGTCTCAGTAGCATGTTGCATAGATATGTTGTGATTATCAACTTTCCTTCAATTAATGTTTTGTCTTTTGGCTTTTTCCCGGTAATGGGTCTCCACAGTGGAACTCCGGTCCACTAATGATTGGCAGTAGATTTATTTTTTTTTTTTTACGAAACATCGAAGTGCCAGCTCAATGCCCAACCTTCAACGAAGGCACACCCATTTACGCACGCGTGTCTTTCGAACGCTACCCAACCATGGGGAGGGCATGCAGACCTCACACAGAAGGCACTCCCAAACCAAGCCGAGAATCGAACGGGAGAACCTCTTGCTATGAGGTAACAACGCTACCGCCGTACCACCGCGGCATAACTTTCCTTCAATTAATATGGCCAGAAAAAGCCTCCTGTAAAGCACCAAATGCAACTTGACCTGATGTCATATGTGAGGACAGATCACTTTGGTGCTGTAAAAGACCTTGACCTGATATGGTACAAGGACAGATGCATTTATTATTGTACTCCTGCATTTATATTGATCCTGATATAATATGAGGACAAATACCTTTTGTTCTGATACAGAAGATCTTGACATGTTTGGTGTGATGACACACCACTTTGGTGTTGTATAGGAGATCTTGTCCTGATTTGAAGACACATTCTTTTAGTGCTATGTAGGAGACCTTGACCTAATGTGGTGTGAGGATAGAACTCTTTTTGGTGTTGTAGAAGAGATTGTGACCTGATGCAATGTGAGAAAACATCCCTTTTGTGATGCAGAGGAGACTATGTCCTGAAATGGCTTGAGAACAGATCCCTTAGTGTACCGTAAAAGAGACCTTCACCTGATGCAGTGTGAGGGCAGATCCCTTTGATATAGAGAAGACCCTGAACTGAAATGGCAGAAGTACAATTCCCTTTGGTGCTATAAAGGGAGACCTTGATGTGGTATGGAATGAGGACAGATCACTTTGTTACTGTACATGGTCTGTGGACCGATTTCTTTGGTGCTTTACAGGAGACTTTGCCTTAGTGTGGTCTGAGAAAAGATCCCTCTCATATGGAACAAGAGATCTTGCTCTGTTGTGGTATGAGGACAGATCCCTTTCATACTGTACAAGAGAATTTGACCTGTTGTGGGATGAGGACAGATCCTTTTGGTACTGTACAGGAGATCTTAACCTATTGTGCTTTGAAGACAGATCCATTTAGTACTGTACAGGAGAGTTTGACCTGTAGTGTTATGAGAACAAATTTCTTTGATACGGCACAGGAGAGTCTGACCTGTTGTGGTATGAGAGCAGATCCCTTTGGTATTGCACAGGAGAGTTTGACCAGTTGTGGAATGAGAACAGATCCCTTTGATACTGCATAAGAGAGTAAGAAAGTTTGACCTGTTGTGGTATGAGGACAGATCCCTTTGGTACTGAACAGGAGAGTGACCTATTGTGGTATGAGAACAGATCCTTTTGATACTCTTCAGGATTCACTGACCAGACCTTATGTGACAAGTCAGCGTATCTGTATATCTTTATTTAATATTTGTTGACTGGGAAAGTCCGACTACGACAGAGCACATTTTAGCAGAGACCTGTCGAGAAACACTTCAGATGCACGTCTGTGGAATGTGGAAGGAAACCAGAGTACCCGGAGGAAACCCATGCAAATGCAGGGAGGACACGCAGACTCCACACAGAAGGCACCCCATCCGAGAATCGAACAGGAGAACCTGTTGCTGTGAGGTGACAACTTTAACAGCTGTACCTCTGTGCCGCTCTTAGTGGCTGCATAACTATAGTATTTCACAAGTAATGCAGTGTGAGGACAGATCTATTTGATTTTTTGTACAGGAGACCATAATCTGATTTGATACAAGGACACATCTTATTAGTACTATACAGGAGACTTCTTCCTGAAGTGGTGTGAGAAGAGATCTTTTTGATGCTGTATAGGAGGCCTTGGCCTGATGCGGTCTGAGACAACACCTTTGCTTTTTTAGAGGAGACAATGACCTGATGAATTGTGAGGAACAGACCCCTTTCCTGCTGATGTATCTTGACCTGCACTGAAACAGAAATTTAGACTTTTATCTGAATTTTTTTTTCAACCTGGATAGTTCTGTAGTCACTAACACAGGCCAACAAAAAAATCCACAGAATCATCATTTCTGAACTAAATAGCCTCCATGTTTACCATCAAGAGTCTTGGCTAGTTTTATGTAGATCCATCCATCCTCAGCCCCCTTTTCCCATTTTTGCACATGGGGTGGGGGTGCCACTTTAACAGTGACAATCACCTTGAGCCAAGGTTTACACATGCAGATAGTACCTGTAAAATAAAAGATGCTAATTGTTATTTGAAGACTGCAGTTTTTCCTGAAACATTCTTGTACTGAATTTCTTGAGTAACTTAACTGAAATAGGTCTAAGACTTCCATGTTCCTGTTCCAAGACCAAGAATTGTTAAGCTCCTTTGCTAGAAAAAAAAAAACGTATTAAAATGTGAGATAGTCACTCATGGGCTGTAGGATTAAAAGCATCCTTTCCAGCCATTACAGGGGAGAGATACTTTCCAAATCTATTTTAAGTAGCCGAACAGCATTTGGAAGAAAGGAAATTGTCAGTTTTGCCTAACAATATATTATGGCTTTTGTAAGATTTACATTTGACATTCCGGGTCGCACGGTTGTATTATAGAGCATAATCCAACCTTCATATTTTACATGAATATGCAGTGACACCAAGAGGCGTAGAATATGGATGCCTCTTTGGTTTGCTTTTTGCCTTCTTTGCATGGCTGTGATTGTCAGCTAATTTTGTTCTTCTGTAGAGCTTGGCATCAGGAACAAATTATAATACATCTCTTGGTCTACGCCAGGCATCAAGAACAAATGATAATATCTCTGGGTGTACGCTAGCTGTATGGTCATACCTGTTAAAGTACATATTCTTAGTCTGAGATGAGGTACCTATGGACTGCATGGTGTTTTCAGTAGTTCTGCCTCCATTCCCGCTATTACTGTGGTTGCTTTCTTCTTAAATAATGTATCCTGTACTTTGCGTGGCTGTGAATGCCAGTTAATTTTGTTCTTCAGCAGATCTTGGCATTAGGAGCACAGTATAATGCCTCTGGGTGTGCTCCAGGTTTACATCCTAACTATTTAAGTACAGATTCCCAGTCAGAGATGGGGATACTCCTAGACTGCATGATGTTTTCAGGGGTCCCCTACACATGATTAAAATTTAAAACTTCGACTTTGATATGGCCGAGACCATATGATTGAAGTTTTAAAACTATGAACGGTCTAAACGGAGATTTCTGTACAGCACTAAACGTGAAAATTTTCCTTTTCCTTGTTGTAGTGCGATCTCGAAGTTGGTATATTTAAATAGCAGTTGGTATGGGGGGACGCATGGGGGGGTTTGCCCCCTACAAAAACATTCAGGAATTTTTTTTTTGTTTTGTTTTACTTTTTTTTTTTTCAGATATTCGAACTTTTAAAATATGATCATATGGTCTCTGCTATATGAAAGTCGATGTTTTAAAAGTTTGATCTTCTGTAGTAGACTCGTTTTCACTAGTTCTACCTTCATTCCTGTTATTGCTGTAGTAATGGACCATTAATTCTGTTTTCCACTTTATGAACCATGGTGCCTGCTTTATCAATGCTGATCTTCTTTCACTCTTGTCTTAAAAAAATCTCAGTTGTCAGGTTCATCTTGAAGCGATTCCCAATCCCTTGATAGATATAAAAAACTGTGGTTAGTTATACATCCAGGTCATTAATGCTATGAACATACTTCAAGTAACAAACTTCTGTTTACTACATTCTTATGTTTGTAGTAACCCTTATCAGATGATATGTTGAATTTAACTGTTTTTGTTTTTGGGTTTTGCTAATTTGTTGCTTTTAATTATTTCTTAGACATAGACTTTACTGGTGAAACAAAGCAAGACACTGACCTGGAGGATTCTAACTTTGTTCACACAAGGTTTTCACTTCGAACTCAGTTGGACCCGGAGGAAGACATGTGTTACATTGTTCCAGGGCATGTCGAGTCACTTCATAAATGTAACTTTAATGTGACCACAAAAACCTTCCTAGTTATTCATGGCTGGACGGTAAGGTGTTCTTAAATGTTGTGGCATGCAGCTAGAGAAATAATTAAATGCTTGCACAATGCTTCACTTCTGTTATGTGATACTGGTCTATGCTCTGTGTGCTGGCTGAAATATTTTTTTTGTGTGTTTTAACTACAGAGATGTATTAGATAATTATGTGCAATACAGTTTTACATATCTGTAGTTGTACACTCACTCCAATTTTACAGTTAATTAAGCCATAGACTATTTTATTTGTTGTTTTTTCTTTTTGTTTTTGTTTCATTCTTTGTTTTGAACATGATTAACCTTTCTAGATTATAAATGAATGTGTACACCCAAGTTATCTTGTTTAAGTAATCTGAGCAAAGTACCGGTGAAACTAATTGTGTTAAGCCCTCTCTTTAGGAGCTTGCTTTTGATTCATGACTATTTGAGGAAACAAAATCTTGGTTTGCATTCTTCTTGTATATTTAACTAGAAATGGAAAAAGTGACAGTACGCTAAAACAGCAGTACAAACAACAGTGGACAATTATGTTAAACATATTTGAAGAATTAATTTAGAATGTCAGAATCTTTTGTATACTAGGTATTTATTTAATGTAGAAACAGTTGCCTTCAATTCATACCTATCAGGTCTTTTAGTATTTCTGTGCAGAGTTGACATTGCAGTCATTTTTTAAGAAATAATACATTTACAATTTCCATAAAATAGCAATAGAAACTCAACAGATCACCATTACAGTAAAGACACTTGATGTAGCTTAGAAGAAAAAACTGGGTCAGATATTATCCCTTTTGCTACAACTATGTTTTAAAAAGAAATAAATTGGAACATTTTACAGTATGTGGCATGTTGTCTGCAGGAGATTCCTGTTATTGCCAGCAGCCTCTTACAGTACAGTTATGTGAAAAGGTTTTTGGACTGGCTGCTACTGTTCATTGCCTTTGTCCTTAGTTGTGAAGTACAGTACCTGCTAATAGCATGATATGGAAATACAAGAAGGAAGTACTATGCATAAAGTAAGCTGCTTTGTTCTTTATTGCACATACATGAGAGGCCTAACATTGCAACACATGCATGGTATTTTACAGTTTAATCACTGGTGTTTTCGTTTTCCATGTCCATTGAATCCCTTGTGGCCATGGCTGTATGTTGAACAGATATGTAGCATCATATTGTTTAATTCACTTCATGTTCCTGGTTTCCATTTTTTTAGGTCAGTGGGATGTTTGAGAGCTGGATTCCTAAGCTGGTTAAAGCACTTTACCAGAAAGAGCACAATGCTAATGTTATTGTAGTCGACTGGCTTAATCGAGCCCATCAACATTACTCAACTGCTGCTGAAAATACTAAACTGGTGGGACAGGACATTGCTAAGTTTATCAACTGGTTAGAGGTAAAATATTGTGCCTTCTGCATGATGCTGTTAATTTGGTACTATTGCAGAACTGTAATGGACCAATAAAACTTCAAAACTATTGCTAACCCATGTGGGTAGGATATGAGTGCATGGGTGTGTGTTGGTAGGTGAGAGTGGTTCAGAACATAAACATAGTGGTACAGTTAGAAGCATAACGGAGCACTTGCAAAGGTACAGATAACCCTAAAATTCACAAAAGTACTCCCCAGTTGTCTGTAAGTAGTTAGCTGCAACATGGTACCCAGTGAGTAAATCATTACTCAGCAGAAAAGGCAGCACTAATTTGATTACTGTGCAGGCCGACTGTTGCACTTTTCTGCCATGAGAGAAGCAATTGAAAATCAGGAAAGAGCTACAAAGGGGTGCATGGTACACACACACACACACACACACACACACACACACACACACACACACACACACACACACACACACACACACACACACACTATATATATAAAATAAACATAGTATGAAATGTGAACGCTTTTCTGTGATACCAGAAGATGAGAGAGCTATGGATTCTTTACCCAAACAAGTAACCCAATATGTATTCCAGTACAGACAGGATGGGGTACTGTATTCCTGAAACGCCTTCCTTTAGATGAGACATTAAACAAAATACCACATGGTGGTAGTTTGAATGATCTGAAAAAATATCTCACAGCACAAATAGTAGGGTGGAAGGTCCCCTGCTGTCCAGACCAACCTTCCCATGATCACCATAAATACAACCCCAGGCTTCTGTTCCACAAATTGGAAAAATATTGTTTAACTGCATTTAAATGCATACATGAACACACACACACACACACACACACACACACACACACACACACACACAAAAAGCATTTTTTGGGATGCGGTATTACTCTATGAAAACAGGATGCACAAATCCATTTTTGATGACCCGACTAATCTAGTTTAAAGCAACACAAATACCTACTAGTTTACTACCAGTGCATTCACAGCCCACATTCATATCACCCAATGTACATATACACCATAAAACAACACCCAACAATACAATCTAAGAAACATTACACTCTTCACTCTGATACACACACACACACACACACACACACACACACACACACACACACACACACACACACACACACACACACACACACACACACACATTTCCCCCACCTGCACATGTGTTAGTTAACCCAGACCCACACAATCTCCTCTTAGTTTGGATTCCTGTTTCCTGATCATTTGAGTGGGATGCTATAATTATATTTGCATAAGTAGCTTTAAATCAGTTTTGTGGTAGAGTCATGTATTTTGTGTTAATGCATATTGTTTTTGAATTGGTTCTGTATTTTATTTAATTTGATGTTAGTTTAGCTTTCTGTTTTTAGGCTCACGTTTGCCAGTAGCATTATTTTCTGATAGGCTAGTGGTGGTTTCTGTTTTATCATGTACATTTATTAATTGACTATTAATTCCAAAATTAATGATTTTTTTTTATTTAGGGTGGATTATCTGGAGAAGGGGAGTCATGTATTTTTGGGTACAAAGTATTTAGATTGCAATGTGGTTAAAGTGACTCAATGGTTAATCATTAGAACTTTTTTCGAGTTATGCTGTTTGGAGGTGGTAGTTTCATTTACTGCATATATTAATTCAATCTATGTTTTGGTTTTGGATTCTGTCAGGTCATGATATTAATCTATTTCATAATGATTGAATTGACTGGTTCTGAATCGGGTATGATAATTGTTGCAGGATCTACATAACCTGTTGTCTATAAGTGTTATTTCATAGACTGTAGGATTTCTGTGGCTCCACAGTTAACTGTCTGGGTAGTAATCAGAACGGCTGCTAAGTGGTTGGTAACTGCCGCAAACCATTGGGCCATTCGATATAGTAGCTGTTCTGCTGTATTTCATTTATTTCCTTGAAGTCCATTTCCTGCTGCAGAAGTCAGGAGGACCTCTTTGCTTGTTTTCAGTAATAAATAAGTTAAATACATAAATAAAATATTTTAAATAATAATTTATTTGGTAGTGACAATGGTGTACGATGGTTGTTTGTCAAATGACCAGTAGAATGTCCGTACAGTTAATGGCATTTACAAATGTCTTGTTATTCATAGAATGACTTTTCCTACATCCACATTAGCTCTGACTCGATTAGGTTTGAAGTATTCTGCTCAAGAGGTGATTTGATGTTGGTTTCCATCCAGATATTAAGGAGTTCCTTGAATAAACTAGCACTGTGATATGATTTAAAATAAGATTTTTGAATAGTGAACAATGTAATGTTGCTACAAGTTGATTGGCTTCTAATTTTCCTTAAACATATGGCCACTGTCTCATTTTAGTGTCAGAAGCTGGATTTGTCAGTTTTGCAATGCGGAGGTAAGATTGGTACCATCCTGTTGCTTTTCCCAAAGCAGACTAATCAGATGCACTTGCTGAAGGGTATTCACTTCTGCCCTTGAAGGTCTGATCTTCCTGTAAGGTTAACTTGTGATATTTACAATTGATCTGTCGCTTTTGGCACAAGCCCATGACTTGATCCATCTGGGGTCATTAAGTAAAGATCTTCAGGAAAGGCCTATGAATTATGCTTGAGCCTTACTAGTATAGGCCGAGGGGCTGGTTAGTTATTTTTTCTGCATTATATGTCTGAAATTCAGAAAGTAGTTGAAGTAAAAATGCCATTTTTACAATTTGGGTTTATTGTCTCTTGTGGTCATAGTCATAGCTGAGTGGTAGTTATACTAAAACAGAGTTTTTTTTTTAAATCCCCTCTGATCTTGGGTTCATTATTCAATATTCATAAAAAAAATGCTTTTTAAAATGGTATCCATAGCACATTATGTTGTTGTTTTATGTTACTGCATCTATAGATTGAATTCTGGTACACCTAGCCAAATCAGTGCTAAAATCATAGAATACAGTGGCTTCCTTGAGAGTTACCTGAGAAACTGTATTTATGCAGATTGTTGCCCTAAGTCCATTAATAGTAATGGGAATGATAGTAGATTTTCCTGTAAATGTGTGCTTTTAGATTGCTTTGGAATCTACTGATCTACCATACAAGATAGAAAATTCATTTAGGGGATTCTGTTTTTAGCTCTATTGCTTTACCCTGTGAGCACCAACACTTTGTCTGAGCTATCTGCACCTTCATTAGGTATTATTACCTTGTACATCAGATCTGTCAACCTCCCTGGGCCATAGATCATTTTAGTCTTCATGGAGGATCACTGTAACAGCAAATCATTGCATCTGAGTTTACCATCTTCTGAATTCTGTTTGTCTGGCTGGATTTCTAAAGCTGTTTCTTTCCCTGTAAAAGCTAACTCTGTTTTTATACCTGCAAAGGTAATAACATTGTTGTAGTGAGAGTCTTGTATACACCAGTAGGGGGCTAGACTCTTTTCAGTTCTCCTTACCAGTGGAGAATTGCAAGGAATTCATTTTACTGCCAGAATTCCTTGGTGTGTGATGCGTGTGTGCATACCTGCATTTCCTCATGGTTTTGGTGTGTGATGCATGTGTGCATACCTGCATTTCCTTATGGTTTTGGTGTGTGATGCGTGTGTGCATACCTGCATTTCCTCATGGTTTTGGTGTGTGATGCGTGTGTGCATACCTGCATTTCCTCATGGTTTTGGTGTGTGATGCGTGTGTGCATACCTGCATTTCCTCATGGTTTTGGTGTGTGATGCGTGTGTGCATACCTGCATTTCCTCATGGTTTTGGTGTGTGATGCGTGTGTGCATACCTGCATTTCCTCATGGTTTTGGTGTGTGATGCGTGTGCATACCTTCATTTCCTCATGGTTTTGGTGTGTGATGCGTGTGTGCATACCTGCATTTCCTCATGGTTTTGGTGTGTGATGCGTGTGTGCATACCTGCATTTCCTCATGGTTTTGGTGTGTGATGCGTGTGTGCATACCTGCATTTCCTCATGGTTTTGGTGTGTGATGCGTGTGTGCATACCTGCATTTCCTCATGGTTTGATTCCGTTAGCCACCATTTACTTATTGTACGACTCTGAACAGATCATTTAAAAACACAGTACACCTAGGTTGAATCCAAAAAGGTTTCTTGTGGCTCAGTGCTCTACCCCTGCTAATGAATAGAAAAATAATTTTTATTTATTTTATTTAAAGTTTAACCAGTTAAGTGAACTGGTCCACATATCCTTTTCATAGGTTCATAAGTGTGTACTAGGCTAATGGCCCTGGAGCCTTTACAAGCCTAGCCCATAGGATTACCTTGGCATAGTGCCATCTGACCTTAGTTCCCAGTGCCTCTGTTGAGTAGAGACACTGGAGTGATCCCCGGGGTGAATTTTCTATTTCCTATTTACTCATCAAGATCTCTCTTGAAGAGGGCCAGTGAGGTGCTCAGTTTGACATCTATGGGAAGTCCATTCCATAGCATGGGCAGTCTCTGGGTTATGAATCTGTCTCTCCAGCACATTCTGTTGATTGTGGTAATGATGTTGAGGTCTTTGGAGTGTGTGGTCTGAAGGACTGGGATTTCTTTAGATGCAGCATCTAAAGAAATCCAACAGAGCTGGGTTAGACATGGCTTTGTAAGTCCAGCAGAGATTGCCTCTAAGTAGGTGATATGAGACAGAGAATAGTTGGAGTTTTTTGAGTCTGTCCTTATAGGACAAGTATTTAAGGCCTAGGATCTTCTATGTGAGGTACTTTTGCTGCCTTTCCAGTTGTTGCAGGTGTCTAGTGAGGTACATGCCAAATGGGGCATTGTACTCGATGATTGGCCTAATGAGGGAAGAGTAGAGGGAGACAATGACCTCTTTCTTCCTGGATGCAAAACCCTTAGTAATGAGATGTGCCACACAGGATTTTCTGACCACAGTGGCAATGTGGTGGTCAGAAGAGAGGTTGCTGTCAACCTGTGTTCCCAGATGTCTTATAATGCCTTCTGTGTTCAGTGGACTACCGTCGATGTGGTCATTCATGGGACCAGGGTTTTTTCCCAAAGGGGATGACAACACATTTTTTGGCATTGAGCTTAAGGCCATGGTTCTGACACCTGTCATTGGTCTCAGTGAGGCCTTTCTGTAGGATGTCAGCGTCACTTGGGGAGTTGATAATAGCTCCCAACTTGTTATCATCTGTGCACTTTGTCAGCCAGTGTCCCTTGGTGTTGGCCTGGACTTTAGAGAAGTTGATACCAAACAGGACAGGACCCAGGACTGAACTCTATGGGACTCCACTCGTGACTGGTCGACATTCTGACTTGGAGTCAGCTACTTTCACACTGTGGGTTCTGTCTGTGAGCCAGTTTGCAACCCACCTAGTGATATTGGGGTGGATGCCTAGCTTAGTGAGTTTTTCTATGATTCCTGAGTGGGAAATGGTATCAAAGGCTTTGACCAGATCAAAGTAGGCTGTATGAGCCACCTTACCTTCATCCACAGCTCTGGTGACTGACTCAAAGAAGTCGACCAAGTTGAGCAGGCATTATCTACCCTTCACAAAACCATGTGTGGGATCCAGTGTTTGGAGATTCTCTGTATCCTTGTTTATTAGATCCATGATGATGCATTCCATAGCTTTGCATATCAGACTTGTCAGGCTAATAGGGGTGATAGCTGCCCAGGGTCTGTAGTCGCTCCTCCTTTGTGGAGAGGGATTGACTGTAGCAGTGTGCCATTTGGTAGGGACAAAGCCTGTGGCAAGGCTGTGATTGAACAGGGCACACAGGTGACGTGCCAGTTCACTCTGTAGTTCATGTAGAACACACCCAGGGATATTGTCAAGTCCCATAAAAGCTGTATTATTGGCCTTGGACAGTGCTGTTTTAACCTGTGCAGCTGTAATACTGGGTGCCTGGCAATCTACTGGTATTGTGATTGGTCCTGGGGGGGGAGAGGGGTAAAGCTGGCACTGAATCTGTCGGCCAGTATATTGGCAATATCTGTTGGCTCGGTATAGGAGGTACCATTGTGCAGTAATGTGGGTATTACCGTGGAGATTCTTTACATAACTATAGAAGGCCTTGTGGTTGTCTTTACTATCCGCTGCAATTCTGTTTTCATAGCTAGCTTTAGAGGATTTGATGAGGGATCTCAACTTTTTGTTGAGGCTGATAAGGGAGTTTTTCCAGTCTTGAGACTTCACCTTATTCCGCATCAGTTTCCTTCTTCTGTTGTAGAGTTTGTTTATGGCAGGGGACCACCAAATTGGCTTCCTTTTTTGGAGGAGAACGTCTTGGTTCTATTGGGTATGGCGAGATCCATGCATTTGTGTACATGTTAGTACAGTGCATTGGTGTATGATTCGGCAGTCATGCAACTATTCTCCATTTGCATGGGTGCAGTGAAGTTGGCCACCACTGTTTTTAGGAGCCCAAAGTTAGCTTTGGAGAAGTTGTTCATGGTTACCTTTGGGGGGGGGGGGAGTGGTGGGAGGGATGGGGATTTCCAAGGTGATTAGCTTGTGGTCAGATCTAACAAGGGAGAAGTTGACTATTGGTGTAGAGCAACGGTTGCCCATGTTAGTAATGACCAGGTCAAGGATGTTGCTACCTCTAGTGGGGGTAAGAACGAGCTGGTCCAGGGCATTGGAATTAATGAATTCCAGGAAACATTGGGCAAGTGTATTGGTACTTGAGTAGTTTTTTCCAATTAATGGAGGGGCAGTTGAAGTTGCCCAGTATGAGTGTTAGATTGGACCCTAATATTCTCCAGGGTGCTTAGGAACATGGAGTGTGAGTCTTGGGACATAGTTGGAGACCTATAGCAGGCTACAACCTGAATCGCTGTCTTACCCAGTGTTAGCTGCACCTGAAGTATCTCTGATGTGTTATGTTGGGCCACCAGTCTGGAAGTGTGTGCATCCTTTATGAATATGGAAACACCGCCACCTTTGGAGCTTTGGTCCAAGTTCTGAGGCCGAAAGGTGTGGAATGAGTTAGTCTGACAGTGCAGGGGTACTTTCTGCTGCCTTGCACCAGGTCTCTGTTTCAGCCATGATGTTGGCTTTGTAGGCAGAGACAAGAAGAAGAATGTTAACAGTATACATACATGCACAGAAAACATGAATTATATATACATATGTACAAAAAACATTCATAGGCATTCTGCAAAAATGTAAAATCAACAAGAAACAACATTGTTGAAAGAATAATTATGTAGGACAGAAAAATAAAACACATGACAATGCATACACCAATATAATACATATTATGATGCATACAGATATGTGCAATGAGATAATATAACAGATGTAAAGAATTATTTGAAATATTTCGGACCACAACTCTTCTGAAAATGAAGAATAAAGAATATAAAGTTTTAGCTGTTGCTTGACTTTGAGCCCAGATGACAAACCTGAAAATAGTAGGCAATGAAACAAAAGTTATGAAGTAAGCCTGCCACTACAGATTATAGTATGTCCAGTAAGAGGCAAGCGAAGAAAGATGGTAAAATAATTATAACACTTGTAATGTGTTACTGAGATCAGCCATTATCCAGAAAACATTTTCATTTGTTTGTATTAATAAAAAAAACCCCACAAATTATTATTTTTTTCCTATCCTTATTTGCTATTATCCTTTATTTGGAATAATGCCTTATTAGGTTATTTGTTTGTTGACTAGGATAGTCCCACTACACTGGTGACATGTTTTCATGGGAGAACCAAGGTGATAGTTATACTTACCAAGGGGAATTTCGCCAGGGCACCATGCAACTTCTCCTTCTCTCTCTCTTTTTTTTTTTTTGGTAAGTATCATGGGAGCTTTTATATCCACCTGAGCTACCATCAGCTCAGGCATATTGGATTTCAAACCCTGTTTTTCACAAAATCTCACAGAGATGACACTGATCTATAGACTGTATTTTATATAGCATATACCGTGGACAGATGTAAGCCAAACATTAAAAAAGATAGCTGGGTGACAAGACCCAGGATAAAAAAATGCCCAATCCTGGTAGAGGCACACTGCTCTCAGGACTGGAAAAAATAACAGCGCGGAATCCTCAAAATATGGAAACATTCCTATAATGTGGCCGGGCCAGACCCAGGGGAAGATGGCTCCCCTGTTGTAGAATGAGGTAGTACTCCACAAAAATCACAAAAACTGACAGGCCAAAGAAGAGCCATAAAGACAATAGAGTGGGCTATTGAGCATAAGAAAGAAATGATGTATTGTTACTATTATACAAAAAGACCAGAATTTCCAGACACAAGATATACAAAAATATCAAGTGAGAAATTAGAGGAAAGAAAAATTCCACAAGAAAAACTGTCAGAAGCTTCAAATAAAAATTTGTGTTCATAATACAGCCAATTTGTGAAAGAAACATTATATAGATCAAGAAACTTTGATATGTTTGGAAAAAGAAGCATCTGAGAAAGTGCAAAAATATAAACAACAAAACCTAGAGATTTTTGAAAGGTGTAAAAAAAATAAATGTGGACACGCGAAAGAGAGAGGTTTGAGATGGTGTGATATTTATGCAAAGTCGAATGCCAAATTAATCAATACAAAAAACTGTATCCCCAAAGATATTCCAAGAGAAATACAGGCAAAATCATCCAGATATGGAAATTTTCATAATAAAAACTAGTATCACAAAGATGGAATGTAGAAAAGAAGATTAGAAAAGTAGAAGTTAAAAAACGTTAAATAGAAGTTGAAATTATTGAATGCCTGAGAAGTGAAGGATTTGGTGTAGAAGGTCTAACACAGGTTACATCACAGCATGTTGGAATGAGTCCCCAAAGTAAGGAGAAACAGGAAGATGACAAGACATTTGAAGAAGAAATGTGGACACGGGAAAGAAAGAGATTTAATATGGCATACTAGTTATGCAAAGGAGAAAGCAAAACTAATCAATCCAAAAAGAGCAGCACCAAATATATTTGAAGAGAAATACAGGCAAAGGAATCAAGACATTGAAAACTTTACAATACAAAAAATAAGAAGACAAAGGAAAAGCAGAAAATAAGATTAGTAGTGAAGTTAAAGAAATTGAATCCTCCACCTCACAAGTACATCATAACCTCAGTTTCTGTGTAGAAAATCTAACTCAGTGAATACCACAGCAGTATAGAACAATGCACATCCAAATTAAGGAGAAACCAGTGGAATGGAAAACAACTGGTTACTTGCCATATGAAGATATTTTGGAGCCTTCCACAGAAAGCCAGTTGAAGCTGGAAGGCAAGGGAAGGAACAGGAAACTGTGGCAACTCTGACGCAGTCAATGTTGAGGAGTGATAGGTCAGTGAGTTCCCATATGACAGAGCAATGATGACACAGAATGAAACTCAAGAGAATGTGCCACAGGAATATGCTTTAGAACATTCTATAGAATGCCCGCAGGAAATGAACAAAAAATGTGCCCTCAGTTTAGAAGAAAATGAGCCAAGAGAAGAGTTGCTTGATTTAATAGAAATAAATAGACATATTAAGAACAATGAATGAAATAGATTCCAGATGGTCAATAAACCCCCAAAAGTTAGAAGTTTGATAAAACAAATGAACATCGTAATTAGGACTGTCCATAGAGATCCATGCGATATAACAGAAGTAAATGGGATATATTACTGTGCAGATAAGTTAATAACAGATACAATTCTACCACAAGAACACAGGGTAGTGAGGGAAAGGAAGGGGAGAAATCAAATATCATAATGGAAGTATCGAATAGAGAAAACTAGAAAGCAATTAAGACAAGAAGTGTCACTGTTAGAAGAGTATAGAAGAGGGAACAGGTCAACAGAAATACTCAGAAAGATAGACATGATAAAAGTCATGCGCAGTTTTAGAACAGATTAGGATCTATCATGCACAATTGCAAATAAACTAAAAATCTCAGCACAGGCAGAAAATCTTGGAAGATATGCAGATAAATATAAAGGAAAGTACAACATAAACAATTTATTGATGACCCCAAAAAGTGAGAATTGGGAAACAAGGCAAAAGAATTGAAAGTCCACCTGAAAAAAGAAGAAATAGATATATTTTGGAGAAATATCTATGTGGAACATAACAAAGATGCTAAATGGATAGAAGAAGTAAAAGAGAGAATAAGAAGTTCAAATGTACAGGATATGAAATGGGATGAAGTAATAGCTAGAAAGATTGAAATAAAGTTAAGAAAAGCCTCCAACTGGAAAAGCCCAGGTCCAGATGCAGTACCTAACTTTGTGCTAAAAGTATTAACATATTTGTATGAAGATTTACCATGAATAAGAACTATTTATATGCACACCCTGAACTGACACCATCCTGGTTAACAAAAGGAAAAAAAAATGCTCCTACTTAAGAGCGAACCTGCAAGTTATACTAAAAATTATATACCAATAACTTGCCCTCCAATAACATATAAACTATACACAGGAATTGATGCCGAAATAGTTTATAGTCATTTTGAAGAAAACATGGCAATAGAACAAAAGGGTAATAAATGAAAGTCATATGGAGCAAAGGGTCATTTGTTGTTAAAGTCATAATGGAGAACTGTAAAAAGGGGAAGAATCTAAGTATGGCATGGATTGACTACAAAAAAGCATTTGACAGTATCCCACATTCATGGATAAAAGAGTGCTTAAAAATATATAAGATACATCCTACATTGATCAATTACATTACAGCAACCATGAAACATTGGCAGACCACTTTGCGATTAAGCCATGATAAAGGACAAATTATTATTCCAGGGATAAAAATTCAAAAGGGGAATATTTTAGGGTGACTGCTTGTCACCGCTGCTATTTTGTTTTGCCCTTAACTCATTAAGCTGTCTACTTAACACATTAAGCCATGGCTATAATTTGGAAAAACAAAGTGTAAAGACTTCTCATCTTCTTTTTGTGGATGATTTAAAACTGTAGAGCTCATCAGAGGAAGAACTAACAGCACAGCTTCAAGTCGTTAAAACTTTTTCGGATGATATAAGAATGTCATTTGGTCTTAATAATTGTGCAAAAGCAACTTTTAAATCAGCAAAGCCGCAGCACCAAGAAAACGTCAGCTTGGGACAAGAATGTGATATAAACGAATTTGAGCAAGAGGGAGTGTATAAATATTTAGGAATTGATAAAGGACCAACAATGAAACATGAACAAATGTGAATGAAGCTCAGTGAGGAATATTTTAAAAGGCTGAAATTAATACTAAAAACAGCATTGACATTTAGGAATTAAGTCAAAGCTATAAACTAATTTGCCTTTCCTGTCTTAACTTACAGCTTTGGAGTGCTTGATTGTCCCCAAAACATATTGGATGGGTTAGACAGGAAAACAAGAAGGATGCTTAATGCTCATGAAATGATTTATAAAAGTCAGTGCATACCAAGATTATATATCCCACATTCTGAAGGAGGTATGGGCCTCCTCGAAATTGATTACATGTATAGATCTGTAATTGTGGGACTGCACACATATCTGTTGACTTCACAAGATCCAAATGTAGTGAAAGTTCGTAAACATGAGGAGACAAAATCTAAGATGACTTCCTGCTTAGTTTAGTTGAAGCTTATTGGCATCAAGTGGCAATGAAAATCAAACCAGAAGTAGATAAAAATCAGGCAGCAACTGAATATGCCAAAAAACAAAAGAAAGACTATAAGCTGAAGGATGAGATGAGAAGGCAAGAAATGTGGAAAATGCATAAATATAGCTGCAAGTATAGGAAATTCCTAGAACAACCTTGTGTTGATCAGGGCCAAATGCCGGAATGGTTAAGGAGTTGGGAGGGTGGCTTAATGGCTAGGGTGTTTGCCTTACAAACACAAAGTACAGGGTTCGAGTCTCACAAGGGATAATTGACTAGGCTTAAAATGGCTCGCAAGGGCAGTTAGCTTAGTACTAACCTATGAACCTATGAGAGGTGAATTTAAAACACAAGATGAAAGGTTAATATTGGTGGCCCAAGATAGTGGACTATGTACATGTTTGTTTACAAAGTCCATTGAACATGTGGGAGAAATGGACAAATGGTATGTTTTGTAAAACAGAACCGTCAACAGTCGCACATCTTGTAGCGGGTTGTGATATACTAATGGCAGAAGGATTGTATACTGAAAGGCATAATAATGTGGCAAGACTGTTGCATTGGGGATTGTGCAAATATTATGGTATTAAAATGGTTTAAAAACATTGGAAACATGAGCCACAAAGCATCATAGAAAATTATGAAGTTTATATAACATGGGATCACCCACTACCAACATTCAAAAATAGATGTGAGAAAATCAGATATAGTAGTCCGTGAAAAGAAGACAAAAGTAGCATTGATTATTGAAATTGCTACACCCAGTGACTACAGTGTCTTACATACAGAGAGACACAAAGTCATAAAATACCAGGATTTGCAGGTGGAAATGAGGGCAATGTGGAAGAAGGATACCCAAACAGTTCCAGTAGGAGCAAGGGCAACAGGTCTTATTAAAGTATGAGTGTAAATTATTTTTATATGTTACCAATGCATGTAAATCCATACAAATCGCTGAAGGAGTCATTACTGGGCACATTGCAGGTGCTACAAAGAGCACTTTTGGCTAACATAAAAGATTGAAACAATACTAATTTCATGAACTTTAACCGTACTTTGACTTAGAAATGGGGTCCCAAAAGACTTGGAGGAATTGAAAAAGGGAGAGACCTCTGTTTAAAGTCTTGTGTAAAGGAAGTTGAGGACATTACAGTGTGAAGCTCTAGCCAATTCAGTCTTTCATGTTCTGCATCTGGAATTTAGAATGTACTTTAAAGTGAAAGAGATATCTTGAACAAATTAAGTTCTGCTGTCTTCTGTATTGAATCAGGAATGCTTTCCAAGTAACAGGAAAAACTTAAGTAAATAAAAATATTATTTTTTGTTTTAATTTTTTATTTGTTTTAAAACAATAAACAAATCAATTATAAAACAACTATTTACACAGGTCCACAGCTGATTGATACATCAGTTATACATATCGACAGCAATTAATATTTTTCAAGCACTTCTTTAAGTTTAAGCCAAGATTTATATGAATGTGTAATATTAGAAGTTCTCGTCTTTATAGTATGTAGTTCATTACTGCAAATAATTTTTGCAATACGAATAAATTCAACACTAGAGGGGTGTAACTTTACTTTTCTAATTTTTTAGTAATTAAATTTCTGGCTATAGCAAAAATAAACCAAAGAGGTACTTGGATTTTTGGAATACTCATACACCAATGCACTGTACGAACACATACACAAATGCATGGATCTCTCCATACCCAATAGAACTAAGACACTCTCCTCAAAAAAAAAAAAAAAAAAGGAAGCCAATCTGGTGGTCCCCTGCCATAAACAAACTCTGCAACAGAAGGAAGAAACTGATGCAGAATAAGGTGAAGTCCCAAGACTCGAAAAACTCCCTTATCAGCCTCAGCAATAGATTGAGATCCCTCATCAAATCCTCTAAAGCTAGCTATGAAAACAGAATTACAGCAGATTGTAAAGACAACCACAAGGCCTTCTATAGTTATGTAAAGAATCTCCATGGCAATACCCAGATTTGTTCCGAGCTACTGCACAATGGTATCTCCTATACCGAGCCAATAGATATTGCAAATATACTGATGAACAGATTCAATGCTAACTTTAGCCCTCCCCCCAAAGGACCAATTGCAATACCAGTAGATTGCTAGGCACCCAGTGTTACTGCTGCATAGGTTAAACCACACTGTCCAAGGCCAAGAATACAGCTTCTGTGGGACCTGACAGTATCCCTGACTGTGTTCTACATGAACTACAGAGTGAACTGGCACCTCACCTGTGTGTCCTGTTCAATCGCAGCCTCACCTCAGGCTTTGTCCCTACCGAATGGCGCACTGCTACAGTCATCCCTCTCCACAAGGGAGGAGCGACTACAGACCCTAGAAACTATCGCCCCATTAGCCTGACAAGTCTGATATGCAAAGCTATGGAATGCATTGTCATGGACCTAATAAACAAGGATATAAGGAATCTCCAAACTCGGGATCCTACACAGTCCGGTTTTGTGAAGGGTAGATCATGTCTGCTCAACTTGGTTGACTTCTTTGAGTCAGTCAACAGAGCTGTGGATGAATGTAAGGTGGTTCATACAGCCTACCTTGATCTGGCCAAGATCTTTGATACCATTCCCCACTCAGGAACCATAGAAAAACTTACTAAGCTAGGCATCAACCCCTATATCACTAGGTGGGTTGCAAACTGGCTAACAGAACCTACAGTGTGAAAGTAGCTGACTCTAAGTCAGACTCCTGACCATTCACGAGTGGAGTCTCACAGGGTTTGGTCCTGGGTCCTCTCCTGTTTGTTATCTACTTCTTTAAAGTCCAGGCAAACATGAAGGGACTCTGGCTGACAAAGTTCACAGATGATTGCAAGTTGGGAGCTATTATTAACTCCCCAAGTGATGCTGACATCCTACAGAAAGGCCTCAATGAGACCAACAACTGGTGTCAGAACCGTGGCCTTGAGCTCAATGCCAAAAATATGTCTTCATCCCCTTTGGGAAAACCCTGGTTCCCTTAAATTACCACATTGATGGTAGTCCACCGAACACAAGGCATATAAGAGATCTGGGAAAACAGGTTGACAGCAACCTCTCTTTTGACCACCACGTTGCCACTGTGGTCAGAAAGTCCATCTATGTGGCACATCTCATTACTAAGGGGTTTGCATCCAGGAAGAAAGAGGTCATTGTCTCCCTCTACTCTTCCCTCATTAGGCCAGTCATAGAGTACAACACCCCATTTGGCATGTACCTCACTAGACACCTGCAACAACCGGAGAGGCCGCAAGAGTACCTCACAAAGCGGATCCTAGGCCTTAAACACTTGGCCTGTATGGGCAGACTCAAAAAAAAAAACTCCATCTATTCTCTGTCTCATATCGCCTACTTAGAGGCAATCTTTGCTTGACTTACAAAGCCATGTCTGACCCAGCTCTGTTAGAAATGCTACATCTAAAGAAATCCCAATCCCTGTGCACCACATGCTCCAGAGACTCAACCTCATTACCACAATCAACAGAACATGCTGGTGGGACAGGTTCGTAACCCAGAGACTGCCCATGCTATGGAATAGACTTCCCATACATGTCAAGCAGAGCACCTCACTGGCGCTCTTCAAAAGAAATCTTTTTGAGTGGATGGGAAATAAAAAAATTCACCCTGGGGATCACTCCAGTGGCTCTACTTGACAGAGGCACTAGTAACTAAGGTTGGGTGGCACGATGCTAGGGTAATCCTATGGGCTAGGCTTGTAAAGGCACCAGGGCCATTAGCCTAGTACACACCTACGAACCTATGTCAGGAATCACAGCATTAAATAAAACTAAAGATTTAGAAATATTACATCTGTCTGACCATAGAGTTTGAATATATTAATTTCTTTCCAAAATAGGGCGATGATGTCACATTCATATACCATATGCATCCAATCAGTTTTTTCAGAATCACACATCCAGCATTTAATTCTGTTTGGTTTATATATAACTGTAATTTTGTTAGGAGTGACAAAAGCTCTGTGTACAAATTTCCAAGTGAAAAATTTCCATTATAACGAAAATGTAGTTTTATCTTTAGATTTCAAAGTTATTTTCTTGTAGTCTTCAGTGTAGTCTTCATTATTAATTTTTGAGGAGTACTAATAAGAGTTGTCTAAATATGTGAAATTTAGCTTAAGAATTTTATAAATTTGTGACAAATATGATTTATTTTTCATTGCATCATTATTATTTATTAAGAATTCCAATAATTTGTGGAATGGTTTCTTAAGTAGGTTAAATATCTTGTTAATCTGTGTGTTCACAAGGTCTCTAAAAATTTGTAAAATTAACCAATTCTCAGAATCTTGATTGTATTTGGACCTTACATTTTCAACAGTATGTATGTGTATATATATATATCTCCATACCACTTAAGGATTAATGCCAATAAATTAAGTTACTTTGTTTCAACAGTAGCATTTTGTTGAAGTTATGTGTTTCTAAGCAGTCATTTGTATATGCAATTGGAAACATAGAAAATATTATATCTTTAATACAATGGTTATAATATGTGAACTTTTGGAAAGATAAAATTGTTATTTAAGTAGGAAATGTGAGAAGAGGGTGTAATTGCATTTTTGCAAAAAAAATTTAATAACCAGATAAAACTGTTAGGGACTATTTGTTTAGCATGCATTTGAATATCAGGGAATCTTATTCCACCATTATCCCAACCTTTTCTCTGACAATCAAATGAAACTCTTGGTTTATTAGGATGCAAAATAAATAAATACAATATTATATTGTTTATCTTCTTCATCATTTTTTGATGGATATAGTACTAAAGATTATAGGACAAACCGTATTTTAGGGTGAATTACCATCTTAATAAGTATTAATCATTCTTCCATGGTAAAGAAGAATTTGTTCCAATTTGTGACTAATCTTAAAATTTTTATCAACAACCTGTTGAAAGTTTGTTAATGGTTATACCAAGGTATTTCATTTGGTTGCTATTCTAGTTGAAGTTATAAAAATTTCTGTATGATTTTTAAAATGTTTGAAATTTCTTCAAACTGACTAATAGAACTATTGATATGTTCTAATGAATTTCTCTGTATTTCCTATTGTTAGTAAAAATAGCATAAAGTTGAATCTTTTGTTTAAAATCTTCTTTTATTTTGATACCAATAATATTCTTATTAATAATGCTGTTATTGAATCTAACTATATTAGCAAAGGGTTCTAAAGCTAATGTAAAAAGTAAAGGAGATAATGGACAGCCTTGCTTTGTGCACTTTTGTAAATTAAAGGAATTAGAAATAAAATAACATATTTTAGCATAAGCCAAGAGTTATACAATAACTTAGAAATTAATGCAATTAGCTCAAGTGAGAAAGTATACAGTAAAGTGTTTTAAACAGGTACAATGGAGTCAGAAGAATTATCTAAATCAAGACTAATGAGAGAAAATTCTTTTTTGTCTTTATTTGTATAGTCTATTAATGTATGTATTTTTATATTATCCTGTACGTATCTATTTAAAATAAACTCAGTTTGATCTTTGTCAATTACTTTAGTTATAAGTAGATTAATTCTGCTAGCTTAAATGGACATGAACATCTTATAGTCCAAATTTAAAAGTGAAATGGGGCTGTATGATGAGCACTTTCAGGGATCCTTATCTTGTTTTAAAATAACTAATAGGGAATATGTCCATGATGGTGGAACTTCAGCACTTGTTTTATTTTTCTATAGACCTTATCTAATATTTTAACTGCATCGTCCGGTAGTATTTTAGGTTCCCTATTAGATGAATGAACGCTTAAAATGTTGAGTAAGACATGCTCAACAGCTTTTAAGCAAACGTTCATATAAGCGAAACCTGAGAATGTCGAAACAAGGAGTTTTGAAAAGTTACAGTTGGCCAGCTGTGAGCCAGTAACTGACATCGGAATGTTCGCCCCTGTCTTACCATTCTTACAGTCCTCCACTGTGCTGTGGTCTCGACGTTCACCCTGTGTAATGTTATGACAGTCCTCCATTGTGGTGCAATCTCATAGATGGTATATTTAAGTGTGGGGGGCAAACCCCCCACTTTACTTTGTTTGTCGATTTGTTTTTGTTTTTTTGGGCGGAGGTTATAATGGTGTACAGTACATTGTAGCCATTGGCTTCCTGATGGCTGGCCAACTATAACTTTTCGAAACTCCTTGTTTTGATATTCTGGGATTTTGCTTAGATGAACATTTGCCTAAACGTTGTCGAGCATGTCATACTCAACATTTTAAGCATTTGTTCATCTAATATAGACCCTATTTTTGTACAATTCTGGTTTAAGACCATTTAAGTCCAGCGCCTTACTATTTTTTAACTTTATTTGATCTTTTATTTTTGTTAAACTGAATGTTTTATCAGGTTTTTTATTTGTTCACTTGTTATTTTGTTATTGATATTTTCTCTTAGAAACATTTCAGCTATATTATTATTATCTAGGTTATTTGCATTATCATTTATATTTTCATAAAATATTTTAAAGCCCTCATGAATACATTTAATATCTGTTCTTCTTTCTTTTTTTATTATATGTGTTATACTTTCTTTGATATTTCTTTGATCTAAGAGTGTGAGTTTATGCAAGCTTAAAAGTTTACTGAATATGCCCGAAGTTTGTTTTTTCAGGTGTATTGAAACGTTATGATTTAGAAATTTTGTATTTAAGTTTTGAAGTTCAGATTGACTGATAATGTCATTTGGTTTTAGATTTAACTGAAATGTGTCTATTCTGGCCTGTAATGTATTCAGTTCTGTGTCCCATTCTCTTGTTTTACTAATATACCAGCTTGTAACTCTATGATTTAAGTAAGCCTTTAGTGAGTCCCACAGGGCAGTGTCAGTTACTCCACCATTCATGTTTATTTCTAGAAAATTTTTGATCTCTCTAACATACCAATCCTTGAATCCTTTTATTTTAACAAAATAATATTAAAAATTATAGCATTATGGTTCGATAATGGACATTAAACTATTGAAACTTCTCTGATATGTGATAACAGATTGTTTGAGACAACATTTTTTCAATATTTGTTTGTTCCATATCTGTATATATACTTTAAATTTAGTAGATTTACAAAATTTGGCTGAAAATATGATTCTCAGCTTTCTATCTGCAGTGAAATCCCTGTCTGATAAAATACAATTAAAATCACCAGCCATTATGACTTCACCTTTCTTGTAATATATAGTGTCCAAGTAATTTTTTGCGTCTTTAGTTCCAACCCCTGGAATCCAGTAAGAGTTCACCAAAGTATCTAGTTTTCTTTTCCGCTTAGTTGTAACAATGCTTAAAATACCATTTTTAGCAACATAGGTATCTTTTACTTTAGGCATAACTGGTGAGTTCTTCAGTAAAATGAGGGTGCCTCTTCTTTTAGCTCAAAAGCCAGAACCTGCTAAAACCAAATAATAAAGATGTAAATAAGCTTTCATTAAAGAATTAAATAAATGTTTTTCCTGTAGAAATACTATTTGAGCTTTATGTGATTCCAAGTATTTGAACAGCCCCCCCTTTTTATTGGATTATTCTGTCCATTAATGTTAATAGATATGCATTTAAAATCAGACATTTATATAAGAGAGGAAAACGGGTATAATTAAATCACATTTATGTATAGAACTTATTAAATACTTTATATATAACAATATAAAATCTTCAGCTATGGACAAAACGTTTGAAACAAATAAAAAATGACCTAATAAAATAACCCTAAAACATTCTGCCATAGAATAATGTATTCCCAGTTTGCGAACAACTACCTCTCCGTTAGACTAACACCACTTGGCTCATGCTTCTGATTCATATTAATGTGTCTGATATTTTTAGTTTGCATTATCTTAAAAAAGCCTGTCCGGTATGAATAAGAAAAGTTAAACAGATGTTCAGAATCTTTATTATAAGTTGACCAAACTGAATATCTCTGCAATCATCTTTTCCTGTACTTCATATTATCTCTCTGGTCTACTGTAGGAAGGAAGTCAGTTATTTTCATATTTATTACTTTATAGACCAGATTATGTATATTTTTTTCTATTTTACTTATTTAGTTCTGTTTTTTATTTTATTTATTATGTATTATTGCATGTAGTGGAAGAGCATCTTGCAAATTAAGTTGGATGCTACTGATTTCCCTGGGTTAAATGATTCAGTTTTTATTTCAGTACTCGAGCTGAAACAACTAGCTAAGTAATCATTGTTAATTATTCGACAGCTTTATTGGTTATATGGCTGGGTCACATTATTTTGATTTTAGTAATATAAATTGAGTTCTTTTTGTGGTTAGTTGTAAAGAAGTTGCAGGAATTGTTTTTGGGAATGAAGGCACTTAAGTTTGAACTTTGATTTTTGTTATTTTAATAAAGAAGTTTTTTTATGTGTGTTCTGCCCTTCGTTTAGCACTACAACATTTGTTGGTTGAGTATACATTTGCCCTTTCCTGTTGCATTTTTTGGTATTTATTTATTATGTGTAAAGTTGTTCATAAGATTGTAAATTCATGAATTAGTATGAGGCTAACTGCCTTTGTGGGGCATTCCAAGCCCAAAGAATTACCTCATGTGAGAATCAAACCCTGTACCCTGTACCTATAAGGTGAGCACCTTAACTATTATACCAATCTCCCACCTTTGTAGACCTATTTATATACTTAAACTATACACATATTTCCTTATTCTGATCTGTTTCTGTTTGTATACTACATCTTGTATTACTATATTCCTAGGTTTTCTATTTTAACTATAATCTTAGTGTTGAATATCATATAATAGAACATTTGGTACTTTTCCGTTAACAGGGCAACACTTTCAATGCCATTGTTCATATGTAATTCTGTTCCTTAAAATGTCTGCTAACCACATATATGTAAAAAGTATTTCTTTTAATAATGTATTGTAAAAAAATGTTATTTTTAAACTGTACACATCTGTTTAACAGATGTCTTTAGCTAGTAGATTACAGTTGAAGGATTGTGTGGAAAATGTTGCTCGATAAGTTACAAAAGCAGAAATTAAAAAAACTAAATAGATTCGTCAAAATCAGATAACATGTTTTTTTAAATACTCATAATATGCATATATATATATATATATATATATATATATATATATATATATATGCATATATATATATATATATATATATATATATATATATATATATAATCACATTAATTGTATATAATGAATTGTTTTCCTTTTGAAGTGTCCTAGTTCAAATTTCCTTTATGACTATGACTACTGGCACAGTACATCGGAGCTGCTTTTATTTTGTATTTACAATGAAGGACAGAGTGAGTGTATTTCAACTGCGAAATGTACAAACTGCAAATTTTGCATGAAATGTGATATGTACCTAGACTGTATTACGTTTGTAAGCAGAACTACAGGATGTCTGTTATCCTTAATGTAGAATAGGAAGATGTATTGGTACTTTATTCAGAATGGGGGAAAGCAGCCCTTGAAAACCATAGCTATTTGTCGGTCTCTCTTGCTGTTATTAGAGAACACTTTTTTTCTTAAAGTGGCATAATTGGAAGAAGCTTTTTTTTTTTAAATATTATTCATTTAATTTTTTGACATACACCTTTTAATATTAACATGAAAAATACATGGTTTCACAGTACATTCGCAGCTCAGCAACCACATTTCAACTGTTGCCCCAATAACGGAAAATGAAGTGAAAAAAAGTGCTGTTGCCTGTTAATAGAAAAGTACCGAACATTAATATTTACCCTTCTATATTTGATACTCTTTAATCTGTTACTACTGTTAGAATCAGTCCTATTTGTCCTTAAATGTTGTGTGTAATAATAGTATCTTAACAAACATCTGAAAAATCTTCCCTTTTAGGATTCAAACTTTCCATAATAAATTGTTCTGAGATATTAAGTTTTGTTTTCATTAAAAAGAGAAAATAACAGAGAAACACAATCCTAATTATTTTATCAGAAGTGTCTTTCTATACGCTAGTATATAAGCTATCCTTTTGGTATATTGCAAGCATTCAGAACTATTTAATAACCTACAGTGGTTTAGAATGTAACTCATTGTATTTTGCTTTTGATCTAACTTGTATTCATTGTCATCTTGTCATATGATTCAAAATATTATGACTGTTTACTCTTAGACAGGAAGAAGTAACCAGGACAGTTCTTAAAATTTTCAGAACTCCCACAGCATCACAAAAGTGCTCATGATTCTAATTAAGCTGCTTCAAGGTGGTCCTCATGGCGAGGTCTTGCAAATGAGCAACCTGTCAGCTGCAGTTCACACAGAAACATTCATGAGTGAATCCAAGCCACCTCTTTATTATATATCAATCTCTCAAACCCTTCCAAACCACAAAAAAAAACCAACAAAAAACATTTCAAAGTACATTAACCACTAAAAAGCTGTTGTATTTAAAAAAAATATTTAATGATTTATTAACGAAATAACACTTAATAATTCAGTAAGCACTGTTTGTATGATATATTTAATATAAAGCAGACTGTCATTTTTTAAAGGAGACATAGCATATAAACTTGAATTAAAAGAATGAGAGTTGTGTGATCCAGGTTTAACTTGTATAAGTGTAAATGTTACTCTAATTATTTGATATTATTCCAGTAGTAACCTTTATATATGTAAAAAACTATATTTTTAAACTTTGTTTATAACATTTATTTATTTTTATTTATCATTTTATTGACCGGGAAAGTCCAACTAGGACAGAGC
Source organism: Protopterus annectens (assembly GCF_019279795.1). NCBI lineage: Eukaryota > Metazoa > Chordata > Ceratodontiformes > Protopteridae > Protopterus > Protopterus annectens. The sequence continues at coordinate 130,673,923 of NC_056747.1, read as the reverse complement.
CTATTTTCATCGGAGGCCTGGGGAGAAACACTCCAGACGCATGTCTTTGGATTGTGGGAGGAAACCGGAGGAAACCCACGTGAATGCAGGGAGAACATGCAAACTCCACACAGACGGCACCCCAGCTGAGAATCGAACCAGAGAACCTCTTGCTGTGAGGCGACAATGTTAACCACTGTACCACTGAACCACTGGCATAACTGCCCTGGGTGTTATTACATGTCAAGCACATTATCGGTAGCAAGCATTCAGAACTATGTAATAACTGACAGTGGTTTAGAATGCAATTCACTGTCTTTTGTTCTTATTATGTAACTCATATTCTTTGACATATTCGCATGTGATTTAAAATATTATCATTATTTACTTTTAGACAGGAAGAAGTAACCTGGAGCTTTCTTAGAATTTTCAGAGTTCCCGCAGCACCACAAAAGTGCTCATGAATCTAAATTGTTTTAAGCTGGTTTTCATGATAAGGGCTTGTAAACAAACAGTCTATCAGTTATAATTCACAGAAAAACACTCACAAGTGAATCCAAGCCACCTCTGCATTACACATCAATCCCTCAAACCCTTCCAAACCAGTAAAAAAAAAAAAAAAATGCAAAGTATTTTAACCACTAAAAGATATTGCATTTAAAGAAATAACACTTAATGATTCAGGAAGCACTATTTGTATGAGATGTTTAATATAAAGCAGACTGTCATTTTTTAAAGGTGACATACCATATAAACTTGCATTAAAAGAATTAGAGTCAGAGGTTTAACTTGTAAAAGAGTGAATGCTACTCAAATAATTTGATATCATTCCAATAATAACTTTTTTATATGTAAGAAGCTGTCTTGTACTTTGTTTATAACATAGCCTGTCTTTTCTGGGTGCTATTGCACGTCAAGTATACTATCAGTAACACACTACTGGACCATTTTAAGAACTCAGAATGTAACTTAAAATGCCTCTTTAGTGTCATTTGTTGCATATTGTATTATGTTTAATAGTACATTACTAATAATCCACTGTCCGGCACACTGGTCCCAATAAAGGCAAGGAATTCACTCAATCTGGTAAAGTAAAAAGCTTTTAGTATACAAAACAGCAATCTGCATTAAGCGCTTTCATTCCACACAGGGAACTTCATCAGAATGCTTGTAAAACAAATAACTGCCATTAATATAATACCAACAATTAAATAGTACAACACCCCCACTGGTTCCTGAACTAATTCATTTAACTAAAAGAATTCCAATTAAGTACTTCCAACTTGCCGACCAAAAAACTTGTGTGAAAGTATAAAATATAAAAATGTATATAAAATATAAATAATATAAAAAATGTATACATTGTACTACATAGTACAATATAACTTAATATACAAGTACAACTGAATAATAACAATATAACAGTGAACAATCTTCTTTACTTCCTGGGTGCCCCTGTGGTAATTGATTAAAATTTTCCAATATGCCCAATAATTTGAAAGTTTTCTCAGGAAAATTAAAATTTGGCCTGAGAAAGGGTCCCAACTTGAAAAATTATTTTGAAAGGAATTACAGCAGGAACAGGAGTGGTAATAGGGTTTGTACGTTTAAGTGTGGCAAGTGCCTTCAGTGCCCCTGTATAGCCAATAGTGATGAATTAAACCATTGGAGTACTACTAGAACCTTAAAAGCTAGAGAATATTATACATGTTATGTCAGAGGGATGGTATATTTGGCTTTCTGTACAGCCTGTTTGCATAGTCTGTAGGAAAAACAGAAAGAAAACTTTAAGAATTTATGAACATAACTACGACATTAGTAAAGGGAAGGAGACTAATGCTCTATACAAGCATTCCCTAGTATGTTCTGAATTCTGTTTTGGGTTTTGGAACAGGTTAAAAAATTCGACAGAGGTGGTGATTGGGAAATTGGAGTATATTGAGCTTATGTGGCAGTTGAGACTGGAGGCGTGTTCCAGCCGCCCAGGTGTAAATGAACATTACTCCATAGTACCTGCCCTCAAGAGTCTTATAATCAAGGGATGATTTTAGATCTCAATACTGTTATATTGTTTTTATTGAGTTGTACATGTACATTGTTATATTGTACAATGTATACATTTTTTTATATTTTATATACATTTTTATAGTTTATACTTTCATACAAAGTTTTTTGGGTGGGCAATTTGGAAGTACTTAATTGGAATTCTTTTAGTTAATTGAATTAGTTTAGGAACCAATGGGTGTATTGTACTATTTAATTGTTGGTATTATATTAATGGCAGTTATTTGTTTTACAAGCATTGTTATGAAGTTCTCTGTGCGGAGTGAAAGCGCTTAATGCAGATTGCTTTTTTGTATATTAAAAGCTTTTTACTTGACCAGACCGAGTGACTTCCTTGTCTTTATTGGGACCAGTGTGCCGGACTGGGTGTTTTTTATGGATTATTAGTAATTTGTGGTTGTTTCACCCAGTTTCTTTCCACCTTGAGTTTGGTTAATAGTACATTATTCAGCTATGCCAAAATATCAGAAAGTGTGCCAGCTAACATATGTTTCATCATAATAATGATTAACTTTTAATAAAATGAATGGTTTAACCTTTTAAACTCTAAAGGAATAGGAATGTCTTTAATTTCATATATAGCTAAAAGAATCAAAGTCTGATATTTTAAAAAGGGAACTAGTAGCCATTTGAAGTAGGGAAAGAGATACATGATTTACTTTGTAAACATTAATATTCAGCACCTGTTCATAAGTATTCAAGCACTTCTTGAAGTTAATAAGAATCCATAACCATGAAATACACTGATTTTCATTTGTCCTTCAGTTTTTTTACTGCTTTTGTCTTTTATTAACTAACTATCTCTTGTTACATTTCTCTTCAAACAAGTTGATAGATTACAGTCCATTTCTTCTGTTTTTTTTCTAGGATTTTATAAAGTCCATTGCATCTTCCAGGGTGTTAAAATTCTCCTTTCCTTCTCGAAGGTGAATCCTTATTTTTGCTGGAAATAAGATTTGTGCTTTAGGATTGTTTTTCCTTTAAGCTTTTAACAAGTGGCACACATGCTTTTCTCTTTGACATCACTATGGGACAGACATGGACACTGACATCAGAAGAGTTGAGGAACCTTAAGGTGATGAGGATGAAGTACCTGCGATTTGTAGTAGGATGCACAGTGTAGGAAATGAGGGCATCGGTGCAGAAGCCAAAGCCATTGTCAAATCTTATAGTATTTTCTTTAATTTTAAATGGATAATTAATGCATGGAGCTTTAAGACTAAATCCTTATCTTGACTTTTGAAAAATCTTACAATCACTGACCTTGGTAAAGGTGGTGTTTTTAAAAAAAGATGAGTTGGAAAGTGATCTATATGCCCCTTCGATACCAAGGGAAAAAAGCTTCAGACAGGTTCAAAGTTTTAGGCTTTCAGGTATTAAGGAATATTGTATCCCTCTTCTTCTTTAGGAATCTCATAAATTCTGATGTTAGTTCCCCGAGATCTGATCTCTAAGTCTTCTATTTTTTCCCGGAATAAATTGTTTTGTTTCAGAAAAAAAATAAATTCAGTGTTATTCTCATTTTCAAGTAATCTTCCATCAAAATCAGACATTGCCTCTTCTACACTGGAGATTTATGATTGTTGTTTATGAGATTCACTCACCACTTCAACTTGTTTATTACATTCCTCTTTTAAATTGTCCATTTTGCTTTCTAATTTATCTGTCTTTACAGACAACTCATTGATGTTACTTTGTTTCTGTTGGTACAGGCTATACTATGGCAGCAAATTCACCAAGGCTAACATCCTTAAAAGGTGCTGGTATACCTCAGGAAAAGTTTGTAAACAAAAAACTTTCTTTAAAACGAATTTAATGAGAACAAGTTAAAAGCAGTACAAAAAAAGTCCCTTTCTTAAACGATAAGCGCTTTCGATAAAATCTTCCTCAGATCATAATAAAACATGGGACTACTGTTGACTTAAATAGAAATTCACCAACCAATCCAAAAGCAATGGGAGTAAATTGAACCTATTACCTTTAAAAGCATTCCATCTATTTTGCATATGTATAACCAATAGCTTACACTCGTTGGTAATACGTCCACTAATTAAAGTCCAATTCCTATGTTGGATGCAAATTAGCTGAAATGAATAGCCAATTAAAATTTTCAAAACGCGGGAATGCCGATCTCAGTGTCATTTAATAATAGATGAATCAACTATATGACGCTATGTAAAAATAATGTTTAAAAATGGCTAGTGGTTGTATTCTCATACTATTCATATGGTTAAATTTTCTTAACAAAAAGGAAAAATCATAAAAGAGTGCAAATGACTTAATCAAGCCCCTAGTCATGTTTCTCTTTACTTCCATAGATTGAGAAAAAATGGCCAATTCAGGCTCTCAAAACGGGGTAGCCACCATGTAAAGCCAATAGCTTACACTTGTTAGTAATGCGCCTGCTGGCTGCCTTAAGCTCCAGTTCCTATGTTGGATGCAAATTAGCTGAAATGAATAGCCAATTAAAATTTGTCAAAGCACGGCAGTGCCGATCTCAGTGTAATTTAATAATAAGTGGATCGACTATGCAATGCTATATAGAAATAACATGTAAAAATATCTAGTGATTGTATTCTCATACTATTTATATGATTTGAATTTCTTTATGGAAAAATCGTAAGAGAGCACAAATGACTTGGTCAGACCCCTGGTCATATCTATCTTTACATCAATTAAGTATGAGAAATAGCCAATCCAGGCTCACAAAACAGGACAGTCACCAATCATAATCACTGTCCCTCCCTCTAAGGCATCAACGCCAGTCTGCCATAGCGACACCAACAAGTCATATATAAAAAGACTGGTGATTGTGTCCTCCTACTGTGTACACAATCAAAATGTCTGAGAAAATGTCTGAAAGAAAATATAAAAACAGCAAGAAAAACAAGTGGCTCAAGCGAACTCACGGCTACATCTCTCCCCACAATAGTCGGGGGAAGAAAAATAGTAGCCAGTCCAAGCTTCAAGACACAAAGACCACCAATCATGCTCAATATAGTCCACTCAGTGGTTGTTCTTTAGAACTCGACGATATCTATACTGAAGTATGTTTCTTATCCTTCTTAAGATGTTAGCTTTGAATTAAATTTAATAAGTTCATGGATATTGAAAAGTATGGATATGAGATCGGCTAACCGATCCTATCACATTGCACATGAGCCAGATAAAGAAGTAGAAAAATATAGGTAGCCAATCAAAATTCTCAGAATGTAAAAATGACCAATCACTATTGAAATGTGTCATTCTATGGCCATTTAAGAATGTATCGTTCAATGGCCAAATGGGAGCACTTAGTGAAGTGTGAGAGATGGTCAATAATTCATCATTAATGAATTTTCGTTAGAAAGCTGGAAAAGCTTTATATATGGCCTTGTAAGATTGATAGGTCCATGTATTAAGGAAGATGTAAGCATGAAATCGGAAAACTGATCATGCCCTTTTATACTTAAGCCGAATAAACGAATTGATGAATATAAACACTCAGTCAGGACTCTCGGGGTATATGAATATTCGATCACTGTAGATATAAACAGTCCTGTGATCATATAATGGAATATAGGAATAAGCTTGATAGTCTCTTTCCATTATTGAAAAAAAGAATCCTGTAGCAATAGTTGAACATAAGCAATCATTGATTGTGCTTTCAATAGATATTTCAATAGCCAGTTTGCTTCATCCGCATTGAAAGACGTTATGATTTTATTTAAGATGTCATGATTTTATTTAAGATGTCATCACTTTCCTGTAGAGGATCCTACGATAGATACCAAACTTGATCAATCAATAATAGGTCTCTTACGATTTATAAAAATGGCTTCTCATGTATCAGACAGCGTATAAACATAATATCAAGCAAAAGATAGATCATGAAATAAGTTCTTTGTTTGATCATGCCGTTATTTTATAGTCGGTCTTCCCATTTTCAAGATCGGTTTTAAGGGGATGATGCTGTTTAGACCTGGCTGTTGGTCAGCTCTTAAATTGATTATCCATTTTGTTTCTCTTCTTTCAGTCACATTTTCAATATCTCGTTTCCGTGAACTACATGAATGATTTCAATGACTTTGAACATGAACGAATGGCCTTTGTTCATATCTATATGAGAGGCCAAAGCATTGTGTAAATCTTTGTTACTAATATCTCTTTGGTGTCTTTGTATTCATTTTTTGAACATCTGGTTGGTTTTGCCAACATAAAATGATGAACAAAATTTACATGTAGCTAGATATATTACTTTCTGAGGAAGATTTTATCGAAAGCGCTTATCGTTTGTTAAGAAAGGGACTTTTTTTGTACTGCTTTTAACTTGTTCTCATTAAATTCGTTTTAAAGAAAGTTTTTTGTTTATGAACTTTTCCTGAGGTATACCAGCACCTTCTAAGGACGTTAGCCTTGGTGAATTTGCTGTCGTTGTTTCTGTTGTTGCTGTTCTTTAGGCAGTTCACCGCAGCAGTGAGGAAATCTATTGTTTGCTAGTATAGCCTGTATGTCTTCTTTAATTGTACTGCCCTATACACTGAGCTTAGAGTGGCTTATTCTGAGGCAATTGGTTATTTCTAGTTTTCTTGATAGGAAAAAGCAATTAAAGTTTCAAACTTGTTATTTTTGTAGTAAATCTTTCAGCAGATGTTCAACTATAAATCCATTAAGTTTTGAAACATTCTATTTGAGGTTTGTAGTAAAACCCCTGTCAGGGAAGTTAAAATGTAGCAGAGCTAAAAAACAGTGCTGTTAGCTGCTCACCATCTTGGCTACGACCCCTATTTTCTTATTTTTGATTTAAAAATTGAAGGAAGGTCATAATCCAAATCATTCTCTCCAGCCTCTAGGATTTAGACACAGGCTTAAGTCATGCTGGGTACTGAAGACTTTCCTGTGTTCTAACCTCCTCCATCCTCCCAAAGTGCTGAATGCCATTCACTTACGTTAGACTTCATTTGCTGCTCAAGATGCTAGCATTGGGAAAATGGTCCCAGGCTTTTCAGTCATGGAATGTAGTATTCTGTCTGTCTGCCTTAGTTTGGATAACTGCCACTTAGCACCTTCTCGCAGGTCAGAGCTTTTCAGTTTTTTTTTTTTCTTAGTTTTTTTTTGTGCTATTGCAGATTAGTCAGATTAGATATTTGCTCCCTTGGACTATGGTTTCCATGTGCATTTCTCCCTTCCATTGCTGGTGCAGTTTTATTTACAGGGGCTCTGCACTTAGTTCATCTGTTGTGAGAATTTGCTTTTGGCTTTTCCTAAAGTTTAGTCTGTATCTTGTGTTTAAAGCTTTTGTTTCTTGATGACGCTGACTGGCTTTCTGTTTTTAAATGTAATCACAAGCTCCCCCCAGATGGCCACACTCATATGTATAGTGTGCTCAGTTACAAAACATATGAAACTTCCCTGCAAGATTTATAAAAACTTCAAAATGTGTAATATTTGGGATACAAGAAACAAATGATTGTTCAAAGTTCTTCCAGTGGATCAAGAGGAGACAGGGTAATCTTTCCCTTCATGTTTCCCCTTAGATGCATTTTCTTGACCTTGAATTAAACCTAATTAAACCTGGGTGTTAAGGAAACAAGAAGGGATGGTAGGTGTTTGACCTCCACTGCTTTTGACTGATGTACTGTCATTATTGGAGACTAGGATGGGTAGATTGATTCAAGACAGGTTAATGTATCTCCTGGATCTGCAAATGAACTGGCCAGACTTTCCTCTGCATCTCAATATGTGAGATCTATGAGGTCCAATAAATGCATTTCTCCACACAGGAGTGTTACTGTCAATACTTATTACTGTAATATGATAGAGACATTGCTACAAGCTGAGGTGTAGATGAATCTTAACCTCTCCTCCACTGTTTCTAGAGCAGACAGATTCAGTTCTGATCATTCCTTTATCAGCCACATTCCTATCTGTCCTCCCTTTTTGGCAGTGGTTCCCAAGGCTTGGGAAATACATAGCCAAAGCCAGGACTGATGTCAAGTAGAGGCTTTATTGTGAAGGGTGATCAACATAGTTGGTCCCCAAACCCATCTTCCTTTGACATCAGTCATGCTGTCAGCACCAGTACTTAAAGTGCTGATACAAAGTTCATTGTTGATGGTCCTCTTGGAGATATGGCCCACGGGCCATTTAGTGTTGGAACTTTTTAGTGTCAGTCAGACTTCCTAGTCACAAAATGATCACCATGTCCTCTTGGTCACATTTGCCAACCCTGTCATCAATGTTGTATCCACAAGTGAAAGGGGTAACTCCAATGCTTGCTGCAGCTCCTGCTTCTGCCAGGACTCCTTTTCATGCTTAACTGGTTGCTCCTATTGTCTCTAGGTCCAGAGGAATGGAAAACCACCAAAGTCCTTACTGCTACTGGTTTGACCCCCCTCACTTTGCTTCTTCATCCTCAGAAATTCCTCCTCTGAGGAATCTTAAGAAATGAAGATGTAAGAAGAAATGTGTTGGCTGTCACTTCCTCTATTGGATTCTGATGATAGGGTGAAACTGATTTTCTAACCCTGCCTTGGATGTCCTCATATTTGAGGAGATCCTTGAACTGATGGACAAGAGGGAGGGTTGACATCTTTGAACACACTTTTATTTACTGGAAAGGGTAGAGCTCCCCCCTCGTTTGGTTCCTTGGGTGGTGACTGTCTCACAGAATGGTTTTCCATGTCATTTGGGACGCATAAAGGCACTGCTATGTTGTGGCTTCTGTACCAAGAAAATGTAATGGGATCCTCCAGCTATCTTCGGACTGAATTGCATTAGTAAAGTCTCCTGTTGTGGATTCTGTTGTCACTGTGATTGCCCTAAATGGGGAGCTAATTTTCTGATCTCCTTCAATCTATACCCACTACCAGGGAAGAGACCAGGACTTTATATCATTATGGGGTATGATCTTTGTGTCTTGTAAGTTTTTAGTCAGAGCACAGTTATCTATCCCACTTGCTTAGGTTCCAGTGAGATCTTGCAGATGAATTAACAAGACTCGGCCAGTTGCCAAAAGAAGTGTTAGAAAGACGTTTACTTCTCAGGCGGTAGTGATGGTATCATTTTCCACCCTCTCCAGGTACCACACTCACAGTGCAGAGGATGGAGTTAGCAGACAAGCAGGTGCCAGTGTTATGGTCTGCTGCATGACCTGGCTGCAGTTGACTGATTTTGCAAAAATCCGGCCTGGATTTAAACAGTCTAAACAATGAGATTTTAATGCAAAGGGTGAGTAACTCCATTTGCCTCCGTCTCTGCCGGGTTATCTTTGGATAACTGAGAAATGTTAAGATTTTACTTTTAAAATCCTGCTATGGTTGTGGCAACCCTGCTGACTATGTTGCAGAAACTGTGAGCTACCTCGGGTTCTCATACACTCATCCTACCCTGCCTAAATTGACATTTTCTAACAATATTTTCTAACAATATTCATACTGATTGCCCACCTGTGTACACTCCCAGGGGGCATTCCTGGCTATGTTCTGGGGTTATTTAGCTACCCCTCTTCTTTTGTGCTAACTGGAATTATTGAGACATTATTGTAAAAACAACTGTAAAGGTACCACAAATCTTCACAGTGAGGATTGTTTCTAGCACTGTAACTTTTGCACATGTTCAGTTACTAAATGTGTGCGGTGCTATAATTGGGGCAAATCTCCAGTTATGATTATGTAAGGAAACATCAAATTAGTCCAGAAAGTCACTATCAGAGAAAAAATCACCAGTGCAGAATCTCGAATCAACAAAATACCAACATTGACATCACTGGACACCAAAACAAATCACAGACCAGAACAAACACCAAAATAATTCTGGGGGAAAATAACCCCATCCCCTAACAACCTATATATACCAAATCCATGGTCTCAAAAACATGGAAAAAGAAGAAACAGCCTAGAGAAAAAAAAACACATGAATACCATTGCATATTTAAACACTGCACCAGCAAATACATTCCCCGGACAAACATAAACACTATACTACACACACACACACACACACACACACACACACACACACACACACACACACACACACACACACACACACACACCCCTTCTCCCAAACCACAAACTATGACCCAAATCTATAAGCACACTACTCAGTCAGAGGTTCTTCAGTATAATGAACAGTTGACATTCCCACATTTGACAAGATATCTGCCCAAAATAGTCAACATTCTCATCATTCAGAATTATATACCGCACTCGCAGTGATAAATGAAATGTCTGCAGTGTTAAAACTGGGGCAAAATTTGAGAATAAAATGCTTGCAGTGTTATAAAGGATAAAGATGTTGAGTAACAAATGCTACTAGTCAGTATCTGTGTAGCTGCCAGGAGTATTTATGTGAAGCTGCTGTTGATCATCATGTAATTGTAACCTCTTCATGTCAGAGCCTGCATTGTTTCTGAACTCTGACAAGATTAGACTTTAAGTTCATAGGTTCATAGATTAGTACTAGGCTAACTGCCCTTGCAAGCCATTTTAAGCCTAGCCAATTATCCCTTGTGAGACTCCAACCCTGCACCTTGTGTTTGTAAGGCAAACACCTTAACCATTAGGCCACCCAGTGTGATTGTAAGAAATGATGATCAGAAACCTGTTTCTGTACTTTTTTATTTATTGTACTACTCTGTTCAGAATTATTCCTCCCTGCATTGCTCTCATCATATTACATAGACTTACTAGAGTATAAGGCTATGGTGTCTGATAGTGGGTTCAAAGCTGCCTCTGGCTATTATTCATACATCTATGTATGACTGGCCCCAGTCTGTTATATCCAGCCATTCTTCATGTTGTTTTGTTTCCCTAGTGGATTTATTTATTTATTTTATTTTACATTTGTTGACCGGCCTAGTCTAACTTGATACATGTCCATTTTCAGTAGAGGCCCAGGGAGAAAAGCTCCAAGACAGATACAAAATATGGGGAGATGAGCAGCTTTACCTCCATAGGAAGTAAGCATCCTTGCTCCATTACAGAAGTTGCTGTTAAGATAGAATATGATCAATTATTTGTACAAACCAAGGTTATGTAGCTACAGGCATAATTCTGAGACCCAACCTGCCTGACAGTATTTTGAGCTCAATCTCAATCTAGTTTCACCATTATCAAAATTAAAAGGTAAAAAGCTTGCAATTTGACAATTGGACAGCTGCCAAAAATAATGCTTCAGTTTCCTTTTTAAGTACTTTTTTCTCAAATACATAAAGTTTGTTGTTTCAGTAATGTGTCTTCTTACCTAGGAAACAGTGGATGTCCCTGTAGACAGCTTACATTTGATTGGGTATAGCCTTGGCGCTCATGTAGCTGGATTTGCAGGAAGCCATGCAACATCAAAAGTGGGTCGAATAACTGGTAAGAAAATAACTATCATTAAAACTGCTTCCCCTGTTTTGATGCACAGCATATTTTAATGAATAAATAAATGCTTAGCCTGTTTTATTTTCAGGTCTTGACCCTGCAGGACCTGCATTTGAAGACATGCATCCACATGGCCGTCTTTCACCAGATGATGCCACCTTTGTAGATGTCCTTCACACTTTTACACATGGATCACTGGGTCTCAGCATTGGAATCAAGCAACCTGTTGGCCATATAGACATCTATCCAAATGGTGGAAGCTTCCAGCCTGGGTGTAACCTACATAGCGCTTTGGAGAAGATCGCAGCTTATGGATTCTTTGGTGAGGCACACATTAAATATGCAGAGCTAACTGCATCAAAGAAATGTAGCTGTGAGTGTTTACAGTCTTTTCTGCATTGTAATGGAGTTATGGAATCCTTCTCTTTTGAATAAAAAGGTAGATCTACAACCCTATTGTTGAACTCAAAGCAAATGGGATTATAGTTAACAGGGACAAGTTAGACTGATTACTTGGCCAGCAAGGACCAGCTTGATATTGATGGGTTTCTTGGTAACTGGTATTGGGTGTTGGGCATCATTCTGACCTTTTGAGAAGAGAGTATAAAATTAAACATCACTTAGATGTTGTGGAGTCATTTGCAATGTTGGACTTGTGTAAATGTGAGTCTTGAACTTGGTGGTTGCACGGAGCACTTTACTCCAAACTAGGGTGGGTGCATTCTGTAACTTAGTTTGAGCAAGGAATGGACTTATACAGAAGATAATTTTATTTGTTGTTCACTCCCTCTTCATTAGTATTTAATACTCAGTAGAAATATTTGAAACTTTGTTTATAATGCTTTTTTATACATTTGTATACATATAGAAGATCATTTTATTGCATGTGAGCTCAGCTATGATCTTTGCTTTAAAGAAAGAGTAGGATATTATGAAAATTAAAATACTAGGAAGAGCATTTCTTGGGCTACTTTTAGGTTATTGTTTAAGTGTTTATAGTGAGGTAAGACGTTGGGCTATCTAGTGATGCATCTTGTAGGCTAGGATGTCAGGGATGGAGGGTGGATAGTTATTAAACAATGTGGGAGGTACAAGATGGAATGTGAGAAGGTAAGCATGTTAATCATAGATGTGGAAACTCTAATGCTTCTCAGATTTTTTGAAAACAGTAAAATGCATCATGGGCAGAATGTTTGCGCTTATATTCAAAGGTGGAGGCAGATAATGAAAGGGGAACATTCTGATAAGGAACTGATGGGCTACCAAATGAATTCTAAAAGTGTGTCCTGCATCAGAGAGAGGATGAAAGATAGGTGGTCATAGTGTCAGTGGAATTAATGAGTGGTTGGGGGAAATCTGAGGTTTGGGGTAAAGGGAACTGGAATAGAATATGCCAGGTAAATGGTTGTAGAATAAAATGGGGAAGGCACAGCACTAAGCAAGTTACAATGAGTGAAATTTATTTGTAGACTGGTCTGAGATTTTTTATTTAAACTGAGTGACCATTACAGAGAAGAGGTATGGAAAAAGATAAGCATTGCTGTCTGTTTTAAATGAAGCAAATGGTAGCACTGACAAGTGTCCTGCATGAGATAGTAGTACATACATTTATTCTTGGTGAGATACCCTCAATGTATGCCACACGAGGTGTATTGAAGAAACATACTGCCATTTAAAACTGCCTGCGCAAATGTCATCTGTGGCACGAAATTCAGTGTGTCAAGTGCTGGTAGGAGATGTGTGACATTTCAGTGTTTTAATTTGGTGACTTTTCTAAAGCATGTTCACTACCTGAATAAGAAATTCAGTAAACTGACCAGTGTTTTTTTTTTAAGCATCCAACTCCCGCATATTTAATAGAAGTGTATAAACTGGAATATACGAGACATATCTCAGTATAATAAACATGGAAACATGATTATGATAGTTCAGCTCATTCAGCCCTCATTATTTAGACGCAGAATATAGACATACAACAGCATTTCTGCAAAGACAAACCCCTGAGGAATGCAAATAGTACAGGAAAGGAACCAGAAGCGGAATATAGACATTGAACAGAATTTCTGCAAAGACAAACCCCTGAGGAATGCAAATAGTACAGGAAAGGATCCAGGCACTTTTGTCCTCAGTACTGTTCTCTGTGATCTGTTCTCTGCATAAATGTTGGACTGTTAAAGAACTATACCTGCTGTCAGGCAGTCAGCCAAACCTCTAAGGTTTAAAAAGAAGCAAATTTTCCAAGATGGTTACCTTGTTCTGTATTACTCAAGAATAGTATATTCCATTGACAGGGTGGTATGTAAAACCAGATGGAAAGGACACAGCTCAATTTGTATAACTACTTCCTTTTCCCTAATCTTACTTTAGATGGACATCATTGAATTATGGCAAAGATGTACCTAATTATTATGCCTTGAACCAGTCTTCATTAAAAAAAGGAGTCACTAAAGTCACAGAAAATGCAGCCTCTCTAAGATAGGCACCAAGTCTCCAGAAAATCAACACACCTGAGTCTTGTTGACATCTTTAAGCTGTGAAGAGCAAGGACCCAGTTTTCAGTAGGCAGGATATGGAGTATGTCCATTTCATGGAATCCTTTCAGTCAAATGGGAAAAGATAAGTCATGGTGACTTCCTACGAACCTGATACAGAGCATCTTATCTGTGAAGTACTGCCATAAGGCATAGCATGTAGGGCTACACAGCATGTCTACTCTGTAGAAAAACTCAGCAGAGTAGTAAGCTGCTGTGGTGGTTTCAGTGGAGAGGGTCTTTTCCTTCTTATGTGATACGTCTGACTGCCTAAGCCTAACTGTGATCTATGTCAGTATAAGTCTCTTCTCCTCTGAAAGCATTGTTCTCCAGTGATTCTCAAGTATCCAATCTTGTCTCTTCAGATTTCACTCTTGGATACCTCAGTTGGCCCCGTTACACCATCCAGTCTGATATTCCATTTAGAAAGTCCACAACCCTTTCTATGAAGACATATTTTCACACATTTCTTGAGTAGTTGGTCCTGACCTGCTGTCTCTGCTCATCCCTTCCCCATTTTTCCTTTTTAAGGTGACCTTTTCACACTTCTCTGAAATGCTGTTGTGTGCTCCCATTTCTGCTGTGGTGAACACCTCGCATTGGCTGTGGTAATACCTATTTTCTATCCATCTTATACACTTTTCTGATAATTTTCTTTTGGTCGTCTTCCAGCAACCTGATGTGTCAGTCTTTAACACCTTAAAGTGCAATAGACTTTTCGGGGTGTAGCTTGACCAGAACCTGTTAGAGCAGGTTATTAATTCTTTTGTCTAGAGTCTGTCTCCCTGAGGATGTACCCTAGCATTTAATTTGCTGCTGTCACAGTCCTATCACTCCGGTGTTTCTGGTAATCCAGTTTGCGTGTGCCAAACATCATCCTATTCTGCTGCCATCAGTACCAATCTCTGGTTAATACTTCACTCCATTGTTTGTGTGCCCCAAATAAAATGCTTTGAATTTGTCAACAGGTTTTTTTCCAATCACTTGACTGGCTTTTCCCTGTCCTTCCTTAGACTCTTCCACTCATTGTCCAGTCCTGTATCTGTCTTTGTGTCATTAGTGAAGAGGTAGCGTGTATTGTTTCATCAGACATTTCTGAAAAGGTCACTTTGCAGATTGCCACGCCTAGAAGCAGCCCTTGCAATAGTCCACCAGCCACTTCTGTTATCTGTTATTGCTAATATCCACAATTGTTTGTGTTCTGCTGTTTATCCCTGCTGCATCCCATTTCCTCAGTCTTAGTCCTATCCGCAAGCTATCCAGTTTTCCTACCAGTTGCCTGTGCATGACCAGGTCAAATGTCTTGAAGGCTAGGTAGGTCACATCCAACAGCAACCATGTCATATTTTACCGTGACCCTGTTATAAAAGTGAATTCGCTTTTTATTACCCTTCTGCCTCTTTTCTTGTACTGTGCTTTCACCAGCCACCCTCCCCTGCCTTCCACTTGTTGCATATCTTCTCTCTTGCTGTAATCATTACACCCAGGTCCTTGTACATAGCACTGTGCATTCTGTCCTTCACCTGTTCCCATAGGTTCTTCATTCCTTCAATTTGTTTCCAGACCACCAGCTCATCTTTGATCCTCTTATCCAGCTCAGCATAGTCCACTTCCCTTAAATGCACATCATCACCTCTGTTCTGCACTCATACATGAAGTATCATCATTACTGGTGGCTAATAGTGTGTCCTTCTTGACTTCTATCCAATCCTCAGCTTGGATTAGGACCACATCCAGCACGTTGTACAGTCCTGTACACCAACTCTCTGAACTTGTCATAGTCCAAGACCTCAGTCAGGCCCTACTATCTCTATACTCAGGAGGTTGGATTATTTCAGTCTGCTCATAGCATATTCAAATTCCCCAGGAGTATAACCCTCCCTCCTTCTAATCCATCCTGTTTTTGCCTTCTCTTCCTTTGATATCTAATCTCCCAGCACTCCCTCCTGCATCATGTGCTGTAGCTCACTTGTCTTCTATCTAGACTCCTTGCACTGCAAAGTATACCTAGACATGTTCTGAGTCACCCTTATTTGTTTCTTTGATATACTGCATCCATTTTCTGGCTCTTCCTGATTTTGAGTTCCTACATTTCTGACACCCTCTACTCTCCTCTCCTCTTTCATCTTACTTAAAGACTAAAAGGAAAAGTATGCCTCCATGATCATGGTTTTAGAGTATTGCATCCTTTCTAGGATAAGGTGGATCCTTTCCCTGATACAGGGCTGATCTGTCTACCAAAGTCCCCATCATCCTAACGGTTTCAAAACTGTTCTTCTTTGTCCACTGCCACAAATATCATTACACTGCTTAATTCTCCTTAGTGTGGCAGTTGTTGGCACAGGTAACACTTCTGAAAATGGTATCTTCAGCCCCTAACCTGGTAACAGTCTGCCAGCTCCCTGGCCCAAATAGCTACCACCTCAGCTGTCTTCCTTGCCAGATCTTTGTTGCCACTGCACACCACAACATTCATGCATTAATTGCCCTTGGTGACCATCTTGGTCATCTCTTTCCATGTCTCATTAAATCTGTTACTTGAGACTGCCTTCACTCTTACCTTGACTTTCCTATCTCCTTTACCCTTGTTGAATGACGACCTAGTCATCAAAATCTTCATCTGTTCTTTCATTGGCTTCACTCTCATGCTGTGTGTCAGTACTCCTACAGTTGTATCACCTCAGCCCTTGTCTCTGTTGGTGCTGCTTGCATCCTGCTATGTGCTGCAACTGATCCTATCTCAACCCTTATTTGCTTTCCTTACAAGACACATTTGTCATGTCCTGGCTCTCTCTCATCTTAATTCTCTCATTTCTTCACCTTTTACTTCCATGCTTTCTTTTTTTATTAGTCTCCTGCAGTTGATCCCCCTGATTTGTTACTGTAGTGAGCCCCAGGTTTATGTCTTACACCCAAGTCATCCTTCCCTTCACCTGATACGGCTAGTAACCGAGTCCTGTACCACCATCACTCCTACTCCTTCTCATAGGCTGTACCCATCTTCCTTCCCCCGTACTGTATTCTCTGACCAATGACTTATTGTCTCTACAATTCCTCCTCCTTATCATATTCCATCTGACTATGATTGTCCTTCCCTTTTTTCTCATTACGTGGGTGCCCCTCCCCTTCCTCTCCTTATGATGTTGGTCTTGCTTTGCAGCCTCTGACTCGACAGCCCTTCATCTCCTGTTACCACTCTCTGCTGTTGTCCTCCTGCTTTCAGTTCCTTCCTTGCCTTCCTTTGCATCTCTTTCTTGGGTGCCTCTTTCCCTTTTCTTACTTTCGTCTTCCCTGCCTGTTCCTTGCATTAGTTCTTCAGCCTCTATCCTCCTATGTGTTGCCCACTTGTCTCTACTGCTCTGTCTCTGCCCATATACTGGTAACCTCTGCTCATCTCCAATATGTCTTTTCACTCCCCATGCCATCTCCTTGCCTTCTAACACTTCCTCTTTTTCAGTATCACTCTGCCATTTCTCATCTCACCAGCCAGTACAATATGTCTGGCTCCCACATGCTTTGTTAAAGTTCTTTCATTCTCCTGTAGAACCAACATTATCTCTGTCCTAAAGCTGTCTGAGCCAAGACCCTACTGCATACCTTGAGTACCTTGTTAGTCTCTTTGCTTCCTTTCTCCTTCAGCCAGAACTGCTCCCTTCCTACTGTCCCAGTCTTGAATTTATTTTTTTAATGGGTTGCCACTTAACTAGGACTTTCTTTGGTACAGAACTGAAAGAATAAATGAGATAAAAGAACAAGATTATGTGAACTCAATAAAACCCCCCCTTCATTGGTCATGGTTCATGCAGGATTACTCCGATTACTCAGGACTAATTTGAGATTAAGCTCATTTAGCAGTTATCTGAGATTATGATTAAGCCATCTTAACTGAGTTTTTTGAAGGGGGTTTACACAAAGATGAGTCAGTACATCTGTTTTCAGAGACAGAATCTATTAGCAGACTATCACATTTAGAATCCAACCGTCTTCAGGATTGTTTACACATTTAGATGGGTGGTGCTGTAGCATCAACTTAAATTGCCACTGTTAACAAATAAAGAAATAGACACATTTTATGCTTTAAAGAGTAATTTATCTAGTAATTTTATTCAGACTCAGACTATAGTTCCAAGCCACATTTTTAAATTGATGTGTTAAAGTTAATAATTTCTGTTTGATAACACACAAATGAAAACACTGATTCCATATATTATCTAGAATTAGAACTTCATACTTATCCTGCAGATAGTATCATTAATCTGCCTGGTTACTTTATTTCCTTAAGGTCATAAAATTTATCCTGCGAGGTATGAGAGTTAATGTGACAAATGTAAGATGGGAATAATGTGAGATCTCGGAGAAAAATCAGTCTGGTGTGTAAAGAAACAGATTCATGCAGAAATCAGTAAGAACGTTAATCAAATTACGTTTTATTTGTGGCATTTTCAAGAGTTGCATAAAAGAAAAAAAAAGGCACTTTGTGACCACCACACAAGTGCATTTGTACTTAGGATTTCCATGGCTGGTATCACGCATCAGCTAAATGTGAGGGTTAATCTGTCTGCTGGTATTACTGCTACAGGAACTGCAGAGAATTGTGGGTAGGGTAACTTGTCTAGGAGGTGCCAGTTACATTTCACTGTAAAGAAACAGAAAGTGGTACATTGTAAACAAAAAAATCCCTGAAATTGTAATGTCTTGATAAATGCAGTTCTGAGCAAGACAGAGATGCATGCAGACAGTGTGACAGTCGGTTACAGGTGAGAATAGAGTTCTAGTTTTAGAATATTTAGGAATTAGAAGGTGGTGGTAACACCACTGTAGAGGTTTTTTTTGTAACGCATCATCTGGGATTCAGACTCAAGACAAAAGCAGCTGTTAGAAGATGACCAGAATGGTCAAAATGGAAGGGATTGATCATGAGTGCAGGGTCCAAGTGGAGGGGAGAGGAAACCACTGAATACCCTGTGTACATAAAATAGTAAAGGAAAGGACAGAGGAACAACATTAAGAAGACAGGTCCAGAAGGTAAAATCGTAAGCAAGTGATTAAGAGATATAAGTGTAATGTGTTATGATGAGTAATACCTAGGTAGTATTTAACCCATTAACTACTTCACCATGGAGGATAGGGGTACAACTTATATTGGAAAGTTTCATAAGGGGAGTGGGATGCATGTTAAGTTAGATGTGTAGAAAAATGGAAGGGAACAGTTGAAGTGGGACTGGACGTATATCAGATGGATTAGATAGTTTAGATAGTTTTTAGCAACCTTCCACTATCATAATCATATGATTGATAAATGCCCTTAATGCACACCAGCTAACAAGAAAGCTGTATTATCTACCTCAGGTAACGGGATTCTGGTTTCATACTGGATAGCATTAATAATAGGCTTACAGATATTCTGTATATACTGACAGTTCTGAATCATGTAGATAGTTTGCTTGTGTCTGTTTTTATATTCCGTATATACTCAGTTTTGAATTATATGTAGAAATTTTGCTTGTGTCTGTTTTCATTTTCAGTATACACTCACAATTCTGAATCGTAAGTAGATACTCAGCTTGTGTTACAGTTCTGAATCGTATGTAGATACCCAGCTTGTCTGTTTTCATATTCCGTATACACTCGCAGTTCTGAATCGTATGTAGATACCCAGCTTGTCTGTTTTCATAGTCCGTATACACCCGCGGTTCTGAATCATATGTAGATACTCTGCTTGTGTCTGTTTTCATATTCTGTATACACTAGCAGTTCTAAATTGCATGTAGAAACTCTGCTTGTGTCTGTTTTCATATTTCGTATACACTCGCAGTTCTGAATCGTATGTAGATACTCTGCTTGTGTCTGTTTTCATATTCCGTATACACTCGCAGTTCTAAATCGTATGTAGATACTCTGCTTGTGTTTGTTTTCACATCCAGCAAGACTTACCAGTAGACCTTCCGGGTCTATATTATAGTATCAACGTTTTTAAACTTCGAATGCTATAATATCGACCCATTTTTGTCGAAAATTCAAAATAGCGAAGCCACAGAGCTTCGAAATCTTGCCTAGGGTAAGATTTCAGTTGTCCATTCCATGGCTTCGCTGTTTACTGTACTGTGGTGGGAAGGTTACGGACCGGGGTAAGGTAAGTATGCGAATGGAGGTTACGGACCGGGTTAAGTTAAGTGTGGGAATGGATCGGGGTAAGGTGAGTGTGCGATATGAACATTAGGGTAAGGGAGCGGGTAAGGTGAGTGTGCGGTAGTTAGGGACTTTAGGGTAGGGTTAAGGAGAGTGGATAGGTAGTAGTGTAGGGTTAGAATTATGGTTTTGTTAAATGTATGTGTGTGGGTGGTTTAGATATTTTAGGTTATGAAGCTGGGTAAGGTGAGTTAGGGACCTTCCTCTAGTAAATAGCCTATGTGATGAATGATGCCAAAAAATTAAATAGTTTAAAATAAGTGAATCACATTACATCTTTGGGGCTTTAGTTTTATTGGAATCACATTACATGTAAAGCTTATCTGAATGTGTTGTACCCAGCTGATTAGCCACTCTTCATGTGGAATGCCCACAATGCCTAAGGTGAGTCATTTGCTGCATTTGCCATCTTCATTTCGCTTTAATCCATCCCAGTAGGTGTTTATACTGAAGCCTTGTTTTTAGTGTGTGCTTATCAACTTCCAAAACTTTGTTACTCTTAAAAGCAGTCGGCTGTTAATTGTGAGAGATCCCTTGTGGCATGCCATGATAGAGTTCAGTTGTAAACATTGCCATATGAGATTTATGGAGCTGCTAACCAACTGTTACAGTGTTTCAGGATCTTAGATCGTGCTGTTTTCCATGTCCCAAACATCTGAAAAGTATAGTTTCCCAAATTTTCTGAGTGACTTCCAATTGGATGAAAACAAAGTTTGAGTCTGTGCCAGATTGTAATATACATATTATGAGCAAAGTCATCTGTAATGATCTTTCCTGCCCATATCTCAAGACCCTCTGGGTCCCATGTTCCGTTTTACTAGGAATTTAGTATGGGTAGTTGTTTTTTCAAGGAGGAGTTGGAATTCACATCCACAATGTATCAGTTTATTACTAGGTACTGTTATGTAACAAATGTCAAAATAAATAAATAATTGTATTGAACCAAAACTGTTGTTTTAATATATAACTAAGGTACTGTACTCCAAATCCTCCTTGATTAGTGGGATTTATAAAGTTTATCCTCAGCTGCTTGGCAGTGTTTAGCATTCTCATATAAAATTCATTATCGCTTTACTGAAATTAACTATATAACCAGTGAAAGGAAGGATGATCATTTCCAATCAATAACTTGTATTAAGAAAGGGAGGATTTTGTTTATTCCAAAAAAAACTTGGTCTTTTATCATGTTTAATAGAGGTCCAATATTATCATCAATAATTTTACATCTATTCATAAATAGTTTTATTCCCATTTATGAAGATGTCTGTATAAACTGGGTAGGGAGTTTGACATACTCACTAGCTAGCTGTCAGTGTGTGTTTTTTTGAGAGGAAGCGACACTAAATAGTCTAAATAAATTATAGGAACTCTAAAATAGTAGCCAGGTGGGAGTTTGGATTGTTAACCATGTAATGCTGTTACCTGCAAATTAGGAAGATATAGTGGGGTCACCATATTTAAATGTATACCTATTTGGATGTATTGTTGCTGTAATGCAATACATACTTTCTACCTCTAGAATGAGGAGCAACAGAGACAGCGAACAAGCTTGTCTTGTTCCTGTATATAGTTTACATGTTGGGGATGTTCTTGTGCCTGTGATGACTCTTGCTTGAGAGTGTATGTTTTTATGTGTATATATATATATATATATGTATATATCTAGGGAGTAGATAGCAAGGTGTTTGGCAGGGCTAGTAGGTTTGGAGGGTGTGTTGGATGACAGGATGGGGAACTGGGTGGATGACAGGATGTAGAATTGGTGGAAGAGTTTTTGAGGGTGGTGTTGGGAAAAGGCCAGGGTTGGGGTGAATGCCTCTATATAGCAGCAAGGTGCTAGTGGATGTGTTGTGAGTAGTTTGCAGAGAATAGAGAGTGTAGAACTTTAGTTTTTGTTTGTTGGTGAGAGAGTTGTACTGATGGATGATGTGTTTATGGAAGCATATGTTGGAGATTTTGTAGAGAGATGGGGAGATTTCAAATTAATGGAAGGTAGGAATTGTGTTATGGATGCTAGTGATAGGATGAATAGGTGAGTGAGAGAGGTTAGTGTGGTATGAGGTTGAGAAAGTGGGATGGTTATGTAGAGGTGATGCATTGTGAGGTTTGAAGGGTCAAGAGTTAGGAAGGGGTAGTATGGGAATGCTGGGGAGTTGAGTTATGTATGTATAGAGTGGGTGTGTGTGGGAGTGACAGAAAGGAGGAAGTCGATTGATGTTCTTTGTGTTTCACTGTTGCAGTCATCACCTGAGGGTTATTCCTGCTGTGGTAGCCCTCGGCTGGTCCAAATATCAGAGTCAGTGTTTTTCTGCATCGGCTGCGGTGGCTGAGGGCTACCACAGCAGCGATAACCCTCTGGTGATGACTGCAACAGTGAATACACTCGAACATCTACATTTATAGTAAGTGTACACAACTGCACTTTTTTGGGTTTGTAGGAAGGGAGTGGTTCTATGTCTGTGAACTTTGTGTAGGTGGAATCTGACAATATTGTAGAAGGGGAGTGTCCGTGTTATAAATGTAAGGTGGGTGGGAATGGGGGTAGGGTAGCGGAGTGAACGGAGCGGGTGTACACCAGGAAAAAAGGTGAACACCAACAGAAACAATCTAAGCGGGTAATAAACAGTAGGGAAAGGTAGGAGAGTAAAAGAAAAACAAGCTTGGCTAGTACAGGGGAGTAAAGGTAAGAAGGAGAGTGGGTTTGGCTGGGAGAAGAGTGCAGAGATGGACAATGAGGCAAGCAGTAGACAGGAAGGTATTGGTAGTGTATGACGGTATTGAGTAAAAAGGAGCAGGGTGAGGGTGTCCTGACAGAGTTAGGTAAAAGTAAAAAGAGCAGCATGGTGATGTACAAGCAGAATACAAGCTGTGGTAGCAATAACAGGCTGGGTTAAGCAGTGGTAAGTTGACGGTAGCAGGACGTACTTTTACACAAGGGTACAAGCCCCGTAGATAGGAATGTAGTTCAGGAAGGTTCCAACTGAGCAGTGGGTAGGTGAGGCAATAGACTTGGCAGTGTGCACTATTAACCTTAAGTTCTCTGCAGAGTCTGCAATGCAAACACAATCAGTAACCCAGAATGTCAGTTGGAAGAAAAAAAAACATTCGGAATTGCACAACAACAGTTCTGCAAAAAAAACAGGTCAGAAAAGTGAGTGGAGAGAAAAAAATATATATATTTTTGTCCCTATATTTGCCTTTCTTGTTTAGTTCCTCTTGCCTAACTAGTTCATTTTCTAGTTTTGTTACAATTTTTTTCCTACTTCACATCTTTTGGTTCCTGATATACTACGTCCATTTTTTTTAGTCTGGCTGTAAACAGTTCCCAGTCTGCTATAATACTTTACTAAGGACAAGACTTAATTAAGATGAGAGAGAAAAAAAAACTTCTTATTTTTCTCTTAATAGAAATAGAAACTAGGTCAAACTATAACTTTGTTTAATTTGTCCAGTTTGTTTAGTTCAGTTTTCAAAGTGTAAGACATGCTCAGGAAGAAATTGAAGAAAATTTATATAAAGATATTGAACATGATAAGTAAGCAGTTTATAGATATATAAGATATGGTTAAGAGTAAAGACACACAAATCGATACATTTTGTGTAGATTCAAAAATATATTTACAAACACAACAGATAAAGGTATATTTACATCTTATGAAAAAAAAAAAGTTTGGCTCCAAGAAGGGGGTGATAAATTTAACTAGTAACATCCAGGTTACTTGAGATACGGAAATTAAATCGTATTGAAAAAGAACGACACAAACTGGATCCAAACAAAGCATAGGAAGGTGACAGAATTACTGTTGACCCGTGAATAATTCAGCATGAACTTACAGTACTATCTGTTATTTATCAGGTCATTTATTTATGGGGAGATTCCTAAAGATTGGAGACATGCACATTTTTAAACTTACCTTTAATGAAAAGGGAAGAGGACAAACAACATACGTTTACTTTCTTGTTATGGAAAAGTAATTGATAAGGTTACTTTTGGCTACATTTTTGTCAGAACTGGAAATATTGTGACTTGAAACCATGCACCAGCATGCAGATGTTAAAAATAAATCCTGTAATTGCTTGTAACGTGTGATGTTCTATGAGAATATGACTTTCGGCTTTTCCTGGTTAGGGGTCGCCACAGCGGAACTCCGGTCCGCTCATGATTGGCAGTAGATTTTTGCGGTGCCAAGTTGCCAGCCTGGTGCCCAACCTTCAAAGAAGACATGCCCATTCACGCTTGCACCTACCTGCATGTCTTTAACGTCACTCATGAGAATATAGTAGTTATAAATGAAAAAAATGTGCATTGATGTAATTTCTCTAGACATAATTTCAGCATTTGATAGGATCATGCACAAAACACTGATCAATAAATTAGAACAACTAGGGACTGATGTAATCTTGATAAAGATTGATATCTGCATGGTTACAAATAGGCCATGGCTAGTATCCTACAGTAGGCTGGACAGGTGAAATTCTAGGTTACAGTCAGGATGTTGCACAGGACTCTGTCCCAGGCACTTGCTTGTTTATGTTATATCTTCCAGTGGTATCTTTTTCATCTGAGGTGTTCTACAGTGTGTATGCTGATGACATTTATTTTATTTATTTATTTATTTAACATTTATTAACCGGGAAAGTTCGACTTGGAACAAAGCCAATTTTCAGTGGAGGCTCGGGGAGAAATGCTCCAGATACATGTCTTTGAACGTGGGAGGAAACCGGAGCACCCGGAGGAAACCCACATGAATGCAGGGAGGACATACAGACTCTGCACAGAAGGCACCCCAGACGAGAATCGAACTGGAGAACCTCTTGCTGTGAGGCAACACTACCGCTGCACCACTGCGCCGTCCGACATGAAAAAGGGTAAGCTGATTTCATCTGTTACACAAAGGACATGTCTGCAAAAGAACTTAACTAAATTGATCATTTTGGGCACAGAAGAATAATATGCTGATAATTACATAAAAAAATAGGCATTTTATATTTGTTAGATGTATATTGAAGAGTGAATATTTAATACAGCACACAGTGACTGGATGTGAAAATTTAAGCTATTAAAAGATCTGAACTAGTACAGTGTCTCATATCGATATTTTTGAGATATTATTGTGGTATATATAAGGCATTTAGAGACAACTACCTCTTGGAATGCTTAGGTTTACCAAAGAGTAGTGAAAAATCATCAGACAACCTATGTAGGATTAAGATAAGCTCCAAACTGGAAAACCCCAGGCCCAGATGCAGTACCTAACTTCTAGCAAAAAGTATTAACAATTTTACATGAAAACATGATTTATCTATGAGTAAGAACTATTTATATGCACACCCTGACAGACACCAACCCGGTTAACAATAGGAAAAACAATACTCCTACTTAACAGCGAACCTGCAAGCTATCCTAAAAACAGTAGACCAATAACTTGCCTTCTGCTGATGTATAAACTATACACTAGAATTGACGCTGACAGAGTTTATAGTCATTTAGAAGAAAACTCAATCATGGCAATAGAACAAAAGGGTAACAAAATAAAGTCATATGGAACAAAGGATTATTTACTATTAAAGTTATAATAGAAAACTGTAAAAACGGGAAGAATCTAAGTATGACATGGATAGATTACAAAAAGCATTTGACATTATCCCATATTCGTGGATAAAAGAGTGCTTAAAATGTATAAGACACACCCTACACTGATTGATT
Organism: Protopterus annectens; assembly: GCF_019279795.1. Taxonomy (NCBI): domain Eukaryota; kingdom Metazoa; phylum Chordata; order Ceratodontiformes; family Protopteridae; genus Protopterus; species Protopterus annectens. The sequence continues at coordinate 130,648,106 of NC_056747.1, read as the reverse complement.
ACAGTACAGTGACAATGAAACAGTGGTAGACCACTCTGCAGTTAAGGCATGATAAAGGGCAAATTATTATTCCAGGGATAAAATTTCAAAGGGGGATATTCCAGGGTGACTGTTGTCACCGCTGCTATTTTTATCTTTTCTTTAACCCATTAAGATGTCTACTTAACAGATTTAGGTCATGGCTATAATTTGGCTCCCAGAAAACAACAAAGTTTAAAGACTTCTCATCTTTTTGTAGATGACTTAAAAATATTTTTTCTGATGATATAAGAATGTTATTTGGTGTTGATAAATGTGCAAAAGCAACCTTTAAAGCAGGAAAGCTGCAGCACCAAGAAAACATCAGTTTGGGACAGGAATGTGATATAAAAGAACTTGAGCAAGAGAGAGTATATACATATTTGGGAATTGAAGGATCAACAATAAACCATAAACAAATGCGAATAAAACTCTGTAAGGAAGATTTTAGCAGGCTTAAATTAACACTACTAACAGCGTTGACATCTAGAAACAAAGCCCAAGCTATAAACCAATTTGCTGATCCTGACCTAACTTAAGTTTTGGAGTGATTGACTGGTCCCAAAAGGTGTTGGATCGGTTGGGCAGGAAAACGAGAAGGATGCTTCATGCTTATCAAATGATTTATAAAAATCAGTGTATATCAAGACTATATATTCCCCATTCTGAAGGAAGTGTGGGCCTCATAGAAATTGATTATATGTATAAATCTGCAGTCATAGGACTGCATACATACCTGCTGACCCTACAAGACCCAAATGTAGTAAAAGTTTTTAAACATCAGGAGAATAAGTCTAACATGACTTCCCTGCTTAGTTTAGCAGAAGCATATCAATATCAAGTGGGAATGGAAATTAAACCAGAATTAGATAAAAATCTGGCAGCAACTGAATGTGCCAAAAAACAAAAGAAAAACTATAAGGTGAAGGATCAGATGTGGAGCCAAGAAATGTGTAAAATGCATAAATACAGTTGCAAGTATAGAAAACTCTTGGAACAACTTCATGTTGATCAGGATCAAACACAGGAATAGCTAAGGAGAGGTGAATTTAAACCAAATGACGAAAAGTTAATATTGTGACAGCCCAAGATAGTGGACTACGTACACCTTGGTTTACAAAGTCCTTTGAACATGTGGGAGAAACAGACAAATGTAGGTTTTGAAAAACAGAACTGGAAACGGTCACACACACATTGTTGCTGGTTGTGATATAATGGCAGAAGGACTGTATACTGAAATGGTTGTGACATAATGGCAGAAGGACTGTATCGATATCAAGTATGTATGCAGTCCTATGACTGCAGATTTATACATATAATCTGCTCAGCCTCCTCTCAAACTGAACTTCATAATCTTACTCAAAAAGCTTTCAACACTGTAGAACAATGGTTCTCACACCGCTGCCTCCTCTTAAACCCCAAGAAAACTAAACTACTACTCTTTACACCAACCCGAAAGTCCACCTCTTTCCATTTCAATCTCACTTCTAACAACGGTGCTCTTATCACTCCTGACCCAACCACTAAACTGCTAGGAATAACAACAGGCAACAATCTTAACTTTGACACTCATATAAACACCACAATAAAATTAGTTAACAAAAAACTAGGATCCCTTTACAGAATTAAACCCTATCTTACACCAGAAGCTAGGACCACTATAGCCAGAACTCACCTAACCTCCACTCTCCTCTATGCTTCTCCTATATACACCAATCTCTCTAAAAACAACCTCAATAAACTAGCAACATCCTATAATACTATTGCTAGATTTGCAACAGGCTCTCCTTTTAGAACCCATCACTGCCTAAATCTACGACATCTAAATTGGCTAGAACTACTTAACCAGCTCAAACTTCACCAACTTACAATAATCCACAAGACCCTGTATCAACCTAGCAACACCCCAATACTCTCTACCCTAATTACACCTTATAATAATCTCAAAAATCTACACTCAAACACACTACTGATCAATACTACTAAACCCAACAACTCAGCAGATGAATCCTTATTCTTGAACGCTGTTGGAAAAATATGGAATAAACTACCCTCAGAAATCACTTCTCAGTCTTCTCTCTCACTTTTTAAAAAGAACCTAAAACTATACTTCAATAAACACTGGCTATGCTCCTGTACTAACCCAGACTAATTATTTTCCTATCCTCTATACCTCACCCTACATCCTTTCTTTTCTTCCATTTACGTATTCTTTAAAATACTATTACACAACATATATGTACCTTGCACCTGATCATGTAATCACTAAGTGTTTTGCAATTTGTATGTACCTGTGGGTGGGGGAATGAAAAAAATATATTTTTTATTATAATTAGCTTTTGTAATACTTGCTGTTTTATAATATCTGTAATAACTTCTGTTTTAACTTTGCATGATTTCTTTTAGCTTTTCTCCCCAGCCTCTACTGAAAATGGACATGTATCCAGCTAGACTAGCCCGGTCAACAAATGAAAAATAAAATATTGAAACGCACAATGATGTGGCAAGACTATTACATTGGAGATTGTGCAAACATAATACTGAAGTGGCTGAAAAACATTGGAAACCTGAGCCACAAAGCATTATAGAAAATTAAGTTTATATCACATGGGATCACCCATTACCAACAGTTCAAAAAATATATGCGAGAAAACCAGATATAGTAGTCCATGAAAAGAAGACAAAAGTAGCATTGATCATTGAAATTGCTACACCCAGTAACTACAGTGTCTTACATACAGAGAGAGACACAGTCATAAAATACCAGGATTTGCAGGCAGAAACAAGGGCAATGTGTAAGAAGGATACCCAAACAGTTCCAATAGTAGTAGGAGCAATGGGTCTTATAAAAAAGAATTTACAGTCGTACTTGGATATGTTACCGATACATGTAACTCCTTATGAATTGCAGGAGTCAATACTGGGCACGTTGCAGGTGCTGCAAATAGCACTTCTGGCTAGCATCAAAGATTGTAACAATACTAATTTCATGAACTTAATCATACTTTGAGTTAAGAATGGGGTCTGTTCCTATCATGGTATTAGAAACCCAAAAGACTTACAGAAATTAAGAGATACTATAGAGATGAGTAATATATTAAATGGTTCTCTCAGAGAGTAGCTGATGCATGGAATAACTACCAAAGTATATTAAAGCAAGCAGTGGTTTAGACAGAACAACTTGGGCACTTATTATAGTAATGACTGTATTGGTATATTGGCAGGCTAGAATGGCATTATTGCCGATGTCTGAAACATGGCTTGCATATATATGTATGACACCTACCTTACAAAACTGCAGTCCCTAGGTAAAGAACCAAACACAATCATTTTGGAAAGTCATTGTTAGCTGTTCATAAACTCCTGAACCTATAAAACAAAGAACAGATATGCAAAGTGATTCCTTGACTTCAACTCAAACTCTTTCAAATAGCACCCTCCCTTACTAGAGGCTCAAATTTACTCTGGTTTTCACAAATGTAGCTTCAATATGCTCTACACCTACTGTTATCCCATTACTGGTGAAATCAGATCACTGTACCCTAATATTCTGCTTAAGAACCCCATCCCTAATGCACTCCAGTCCCACTGCTTTCAGGAAATACTTCATGGCTAACCTGCAGTGATGACCTAAGGTGTTTTAAGGGCTCAAAACCCCAGGGGCCACCATAGCTAAAATGGCTGCTTATTTCACCGATTTCTGCTTCTTTTAAATTTCTGCATCATAGCATTTGTCTCCATCTGCCTAAATACAATGCCAGTGTTATAAAAGCCCTAGTGATGGAAGTCCAGCATAAATAAACTTTACAACAAAAGGAAAAAACTTACCCGTAAATAAATAAAATGATGTCTCCCTACACTAATACTGACCTTAAAGGGTAAATAAAGAACTAAAGTGAATGATCAAACCCCTAAAGGTAAAGTGTAAAATAAACATTACTGCATCATCTAAAGACCACCACAAAGCTTTTATCTATGTCAGGAATCTTTTACAAATTTTAATCAGAATTTTCCAGTCTTCCCTCCCCTGTTTACCATCACACTATCCAGTTAATAGCCCCCTCCCCGATAATTAACTTTAAACAAGTCCTCAAATCCCTCTCCAAAACTAAGAAAAGTAGCTCTGTGGGTGCAGACAAAGTGCCAGGAATTTCATTGTTAGTGTAAAATAACAGTGACTCCATCATAAGCTTATTGAATCTTCGTGTGTCCTCTAGGTGTGAAACCCAAGGTCTGGAGACTAGCAGCTGTTGTAGTTCCTTCTGTACAAGGTCAGCTCTAACACCAAAACTGAGAACTACAGACTAGACTATGGGGACCACAGCTCCACAGAGGCCCATGGCTGACCTGTTTATCCAGCTAAAATTAAACTCCCTTATGTTACATTCAGCACTGCTAATTCACTTTGTTAGCTTGTGCGCTAAATGTAACAACAGACACAGATTTTCAATTCCTTTTTAATTAACAAAAAAAGATCAAACAACAGTTAGTTGTATTAGTCTAATTTATAAAACAATGGAGCATATAATGATGGAATTCATAAACAAGGATTATTGTTGGCTTAAATGACCTTGACCCAAACCAATTTATCATGTCTGTTTGCACTACTTAACTGGATCAGTCCAACAATTTCGATGCTGTTTCACACTCTGGTTTTACAAAAAACTAACCCATTTAAATATTATGTGATCTAACTCATTGTATATCAGATTAGCTCACAGACACAACCTCCATCTAGTGGCACACTTTTTTCAGAACGATTCATCTGCAGTGGCAACCCCCTAGCACTGTATGACCTGAGCTTCACAGATGACATCACAAGCCTCTGGTTATCCAAGTGTGTTGTTGACTACAAACTTGGAGCTGTTATCTGTCTACCAGAAGACACCAATATCCTCTCATATCCTCCAAAAGGGCCTGACCATCATAAATTAATGGTGACAGGACATGACCATCGACCAATGGTGGATTATAACAGGGATGAAATGGGCAGCTGCCTGGGGACCACAGCTTCACAGAGGCCCATGTCTGCCCTATTTATTCACCTAAAATTAAAGTCCTTTTGTTATTGGTCAGTACTGATAACTCACTTTGTTAGTGTATGTGCTAAATGTAGTAACAGTCATGGATTTTCAATGCCTTTTTAATTAACAAAAAAGCACAGACATCATCACAAGTAATTCCTTACACTTGTGATGGTGTTTTGAATACATTTTTATACCCTCATTGTTTGCAGTATGTGGTTGTGTTCCTTGCATGCATTTAAATGAGTTTTCTATCCAGCCTCCATTTCTCTGCATGATGAGTTAGCTGGTATACAAGTCTTTTTTCACAGATTATTTTGGTGATATTTTTATTTTTATCCTGGTGCACCTCATTTTGTCAGTGTGGTTGTTTTATTTTTAGGTATAGAAGTCCTGTGTTTTGGCAAGGACAAGGTATTTTTTTTAATGTAATCCTCAACGTCTACTAGTATCACTTTCTCATATTGCTGAACTGAAATGTCCCTAGTTTTGCAGAGCTTTTTGCCCTGTCTATCATAAACAAAACAATTTTATGATAGATCACCAAGAATTACAGTTTATAATGCCAGACAGCATGCTTCTTGTAGTTCAGAAAATGCATATTGATGTAAAACCTGTTGTTGTAACTTTTTTAAGTGAATTAGCGAATATTTAAAATTATCCCTGATTTTGAGTCTTTGATTTCCCATTATTTTAGCTGTTGTCCAGAGTTCTTGAGCAAAGAGGTTGAAAGGTATGTCTTGTGCCTCATATTTTTCTGTTCTACATAAAAATGTGGTTTTCTGGCATACTGTTGAGGACTGCTGCAGTTGCTAAATAACAGGCATTTTATTTTTGAACTTCATATCCATCACAAAATGCCATTGTCATCCAGTTAAAATTAAAGATTAAAGTTCATGTAAAAGTGTGTGTGTGTGTGTGTGTGTGTGTGTGTGTGTGTGTGTGTGTGTGTGTGTGTGTGTGTGTGTGTGTGTGTGTGTGTGTGTGTGTATGTATGTATGTACAAATTAAGGAGATACAATGTCATGTGGAACGCTCTAAGTAAATAAGAGAACATTTCAAATCTGTCTCCGATTTGGAGCCTTTTGTCCCACATTGTTTTCTAGCTTTCTCTCTGAGTGTTGTGGTAAGAGCTTGAGAGGTATTATGTTTTTGTTACATTCACATGAGGTGTACACAACAAAGTGGTTAGAACTGGTGGGAGTGGGGAATGTTTGTGAATGAAATTATGTTACCGTCTTGTCATTTGCTCAGTTAACTGTTTGGCTTTGCAGGATTAGTGTACATGTGAAAAAGTGAAATTCCATATTTCACAACTGTCCTTGAGTTCAGAGAATACCCTTGATTTTGCCTCATATTCTTGTTTTTTCTTAACATTTTGTGAATTTCTTTGCTTACATGTCTCAAAATATTCTAAGCTATTGGAGACCTGATCATAATCCTCTATATTGTAGCAACCTCCTAAGTATATAACAGCGATATTTAAAGTTTATCCCTTACTCTGGGCCTTTGTCCCTCATTATTTGGTTTTGCCCTGATTCTTTCTGTTAAGTAGTTGGGAAGTGTTTTACCATAGTTATAGGAGGTGTACACAGCAAAGTGGCTATAACTGCTGGGTTTGGTTCGCCGTTGGAATACTTGAACTACTGCATGTTTGTAGTAACCTCAATATTTCCTGACAAAGAAATCTCCCTATGCTACACAGATTGACTGACTAAAAGCCCTATTTCTATACTCTTTCTTTTACAGGCTTTTGTATGGGAACCTTTGCCTGACATCCAAAGCAGAAAATGGCCCAGTCCTATCTGCTCTCTTACACATTGGAAAAAGCTCTGAAGTATACGATTGTGTCTATAATTATTTACTACTTTATTTTTACCCTAATTGGACATCTGAGGTGTACAGTCAACAATAGGGCTATAATTGCTGGTTTGTTGATGAGAATAGCACCATACTGGTGTGATCAAGTGACATGATCATTAGTATGCATTTTTGTGAAGCAGTTTTTTTTTAATTACAATCTGACATTTGAGGTGTACAAAATCAGTGTCTCTAATTGATGGATATAGACATTGGTGGATTATAATGACATCAGTTTGCATGGCCTTAAATCAGGAAACTGAATCCAGAAGAACATGTGTATTTATGCATGGTCCCAAAGAAAGTGTGTGGGAGTGGGGGGCCCATAACTTGAAAACCGTCCACTGCCCAAAGTACACGTAATCCACTACTGCCATAGACTGAAGCTAAATGCAAACAATGCAGTATTATTTTTTATGGGAAACAAGAACACCCCTGCACCAACCACATAAATGACAGTCAAAACAGATACTGTGCTGTACAAATGCTTTTAGAGATGTAGGCACATTTATGGAGAGTGAACTCTCATTTCATCATTACGGTTTCACTGTCAGTGGGAAATGTTTTTATCTAATGCAGCTAATTTCACCTACCACATAAATGACATCTCATCAAACAGATATTGTCATTAGAAACTTAGGCACATTTGTGAATAACAGACTCAACTATGGCCACCATGCAACAGCTATCATTATGAAATCTTTTTACCTAACCCAGCTAATTACTAAAGACATATTTGCCATGTCAAAAGAAGTTATTGACACTTTCCCTTCTCATGCCTGTATTTGAACACCGTGCCCTCATTCTCATTTTTTTAATTAGACATTTCACCCAACTAGAAAAAAAATCAACATCTCCATTTGCAAATCTTTGGAATTTGGAAATGCACAATGCGCCAAATTCCTTTATATTGCTAGCTAAGAAGCAGAAGAAGGTGCTTAATTATTTTGCATTTCTTGAAGAAAAGCAACGCAGAGTAGCAATTCCAGATTTATTGTGAGCCTAGACAGAAGTTGGTATGTGTTCTCCATTACATTAATTGTATCGAGTTTGGAGATTTCTTCGTATAGCTTCATCTGCTAATGTTTGGTTTGCATCTAGTACTGAAAAATTAGCATTTGTCATTGGTGAGACCACATAATCTACAAGCAATGGGTGATGCTCTCTCTTAATCATTTTAGTCAGCTTTTGTTGATTAGTACAAATATGAATCTTGTTTTACTTCACAAAACTGCCCACTTTATTGACCGTGTCTGTTGTCTCCAACTGTTTCTTAATGACACTTAAGCTTTCCATTCAGATTAATTCCTGTTTTTTTTACTCATACCCCCCACCCCCTCATCAACCTTAAATCTACCCCCTGAATCAGTAGCAAATACCTTTAATACTTTTTTCACTGAAACCGTCAAATCCCTAGCTAATAATCTATCTCCCTCCTCTTCTTTCACTACCTCACCTACTCATATCATCCCCTCTCCCTTAAAACTAGAGCCTCTCCACAGACTATATCAAATCTTCACTTGAAAAAATTAAAACCTACCACCCTTGCAGCCGACCAACTTCCCGCAGAATTCCTACAAAAGGCCGCTAAAGTAATAGCATACCCTATCTCCATCTTAATCAATCGTACTATCCAAGAATCATACATCCCCTCCATCTGGAAAATCTCGCACATTCTTCCACTTCACAAAGGAGGGAACTCCATAGAACTCTCAAATTACAGACCTATTGCAATTCTATCTCCCCTAGCCAAAATAATGGAGAAATGCATACAGAAACAACTATTAGCCCACCTCACCCACAACTATCTCCTAGCCTCATCCCAGCATGGTTATAGACCAGCCCACAGTACAAACACTGCCCTTCTCTCACACAATAAATCACAACCATAATCAAAATCTGCTCTTCTCTGCCCTCTTCCTCAATCTATCTAAAGCATTCGACATGGTCAATCACAGCTTACTCTTAGACTCCCTCAACTCACTGTCCATAGATAAATCAGTATGTAACTGGTTCTACTCATACCTAAACGGTCGACAACAAGCTGTCTTGTGGAAAGATAATCTACCCCCCCCCCCCTTCTACATGTGACTCTCGGCGTTCCCCAAGGCTCCATTCTAGGTCCCCTTCTTTTCTCTATATTCATCAATGATCTGCCCAAAATTATACCACAGGCTACCTCCATACAGTACGCAGACGATTCCACACTAATCTGCACTGCCTCTACTCAAGCAGAATTACAATCCCTAACCCAGTCTACCTTTAACAAAGTAGAAAACTGGCTTAATAATCATTTACTCCTACTGAACCCAAATAAAACCAAACTATTACTTTACTCCCCCACCCAAAAGCAAACACCACCAATATTTACAGTCTCTTCAAACAATGGGACCACAATTTCTCCTGAACTGAACACCAAACTACTAGGCATAATCATTGACCACAATCTGAATTACAATGCCCATATAGACAAAACCATCAAAACAGTAAATAAAAAAATAGGATCCATGTATAGGATAAAGAAATTTCTAACCCCACTGGGAAGCAGCAGGATATTGGGAAGTCCTCCCCAGAGATCCCCACTAAGAAGGTTCCTCGCAAATGCACGTGCAAAAGGAGGCACTTAGACTCCCCACTGGAGTCGCTCACTGAAGACACTGATTTGGAGGAAGGGCAAGGTTTCCCCTGATCACCCCTCCCCCCAGGATGTCTCCTTTGGAGACATCATGGAACTCCTCTGCCAAAGGGGGTGGTCTGCCCAAACCAACCTTGGATGAATCTGTGTTCCTCTGGGCATTTGGCGCAGGCCCATCTACTTCCTGGGCTCGATTTAGGCACTATTCAAACAAATGTTTTCCTTACTGCAGACAGGATACACAGCCTGAAGCCGCATGTTCTTTATGTACTACAAGCTCAATCTCCGACAGAAGAAGCGGTACTGCAGGTGTTGTGGTCTATGGCAGCCACTATCAATCTGCCACCCTTAGCGTGCCTTCATATGAGGATTCTGGCAATTCAGTAGTCCTTGTCAGATCTGCCATTGTTTCATCCTGTTTGAATCTCCCGAGTGTGCAGGGAATCTCTTCAGTGGTAGATTCATTCCCCAGACCTAGTCCAGGGACATCCCTTTCTCCCGTCATTCCCCAAGGCCACAGTTAGTACGGATGCCTCCCACCTAGGGTGAGGGGGCAGCATTTGGGAAAGACAGTCTAAGGCATGTGGTCCCCATCTGAGACCAGTTTGCATATCAATGTCCTGGAGATGAGGGTGGTGCTTCTTGCATTGCAGGCTCTTCATGCCCATCTTCCCCTAGGGACGGTTGCTATCCAGACGGACAACATGTCAGTGGTCTGGTACATCAACAAAGAGGAGGGAACCAGATCTTACCCCCTTTGTTGCAAAGCCATGAGAGTGTGGGAATGGGCGATCTCCACCTGCCGTTTTTTGGTGGCAACGCACTTTCTGGGACGGTCCAACATTCTAGCGACTGGCTCAGCAGATCTATTCTGATGTCTTACAAGTGGCCTCTGAATCCTTCAGTGGCAGAACAGATCTTTCAAGTGTGGGGGTCAGCCTTGCTGTGATCTATTCAAATTTCCTTCCAATGCAAAATGCAGTGAGTTATTTGCTCTGAACCCCCCCTCAGGGGGAAGCCCCCAGAGATGCTCTGATTCATGCTTGGCCTCCCTGTCTTTTGTATGCTTATCCTCCTCCTATCCTTGATACCAAAATTTCTTCAGAAAGTTCGTAGGCTGGGGAGCTTTGTGATCCTCATTGCCCCATTCTGTCCTCGCCAAGTCTGGTTTCCGTCTCCATGGACATAGAATCCAGTTCTGGATCTCATTTCTCATTCCTCAGGGATTCTCCATCCAGACCTGGACAGTCTGAAGCTCACCACTTGGCTGCTGCAGTTCCCATGATTATTAGGACTCCTGGTATATCTTCTCCAATGAAAAACATTCTGGTGGTGGCTCATATATGCCTTCTACCAGGAGGTTATAGCATAGCAAGTGGTAACGTTACTCTGTATGAGCTTTGCAACGTACATGAGATCCCTTTATTGCTCCAGTTTCTGCGGTGTTGGATTTTTGTCGGGGATTTTTCAACAAGGCGCCAGTTCGGCCACAGTTAAGTCAGTCAGACTGACTGCAATTTCTAATTTTCATGTGGGGGAAATATGACTTTGTTGGCTTCTTCTAAACTTTGCAAGATCTTCCTTAAGAGTACTTTTTCTTCTGCGACTCCCAGTAAAGGAGCCTGCACCTCCGTGGGACCTTACATTAGTGCTTCAGGCCTTAGTCTCTCCCCACTTTGAACCTGCAGCTTCAGTAGATTTGCAGTTTCTGTCTTGGAAGACTAAATTTATAGTTGCCATTACTTCAGCCAAGAGAGTGTCAGAACTTCATGGACTATCAATCAAGGTTCCTTGTACAATTTTTCATAAGGATAGTGTGTCTTTGCATACTAACCCATCCTTTTTTCCCAAGGTAGCATCAGAAGGCAATATTAATCAGATGATCAATCTCCCAGTCTTCTTTCCAAATTTTCAAAATAAGGGAGAATACAAATTACACTTGTTGGATGTACATAGACAATTACAATTCTATTTGCACAGGTCAAAAACCTTTCGTAAATCTGACCAACTTTTCTTTTCTTACTCAAAACCCTTTTAAGGGGAACCCATCTCCAAAGTTGCTATTGCCCGCTGGATTTCCCAATGTATTATTCAGGCGTATTCTGTCAGGGGAATTTCCCCGCCAGGTCAAGTAAAAGCACATTCTACCAGATCTATGGCTACTTCAGCGGCTTTTTGGTCCAGAGTGTCGTTGGATGTTATCTGTTCTGCAGCTACTTGGCCCTCATCTCATACCTTCATTTCACATTAAAAACTGAACATCGTATCCATGAACAGGGCATCCTTTGGCTCTGATGTGCTCCAGAATATCCTTCTGTGAGGGCCTTCCAGATATATAGTAGCTGGGGTACTCACCATAATGTTCCATTTGAGTAGTTGTACTTCATTTGTCTTCAACCATCCCTCCCTCCCTCCTTCCCTCGACCTTGTCTGATTTGTTTAGGGATAATATAGATATAGAAGTTGGGACACCTTTAAGATGTCCTTTGTCCTGGTCATTGTTTAGAGAGGCTCTTTCTGATAGTGACGAGGTCTTCTTGGGACTGGTGTGAGTAACAGGTTGGGCAGCAAACTCTATCTGAAGGAAGGAAGGAGACGGGCATTATGGGTAAGGGGAGGAGCTTTACGCTCGGATCAGATGCTGGATATGTGGCCGAGTCAGATCTGACACAGATCCGTAACTCACAGGTCGAAGACAAATGAAGTACAACTATTCAGATGGAACGTTATGGTGAGTACATAACTTCTTTTTTTAGAATCTATTTGTATTGTAGTGTATTGGAGCTTTTCTCCTTGGGTCTCAACTGAAAATGGGCTTCTGGCTCAGTTGGACTAACCCAGTTAACAAATAACATATAAATAAAATAAATAAATAAGTTTGTTTTTAAGTTACTAGCAAGATTTTAGAATAAACTTCCCTTATCTATTGGGTATTATGAATCTCTCTCTCCCCTCAATCAAAAAGCCTTACAGTTATGGGTAAGTTTCTCTGTTTTTTTCCACTGATGTGCGTAATGGAATTTGGCTAATATGGCCCTAAGGGTCCAAACATAGGTGTTATGAAACTATGAAATTGTGGAAAGTTAATTTGTGGCTTGGTTTTGAAACTTCTCATAAATCGTTTTCCAGTTAATTTTTACAAATTGGTTGACATAGTTTGTTTTAGATTTCTAGTAGTCTTTGTTCATGTGTGTGTTATAATGATTAACATCAGGACACATTATGGCTATTTTTTAGGTTATGTTTTATTCAGGTGAATGTATTTTGTTTGCTTGGGTCTGTTATATTTGTTTTGTGAAGACGGAACATTTTTTTGATCAAGACTAATACATTATGATTTGCAGCTGACATTATTGCCATCATAAATGTATATATTTATTTATTTTTCTCATTTTATTTAAATTTACTAACCAGGGTTGAGCACTGAGCCCCATGGACCATTTTAAGGCCTGTCCAGAATATTCTGAATAAAAACAGCACAATAAGTGACAGGGACAAAAATGATTATATATGATAAGAGAATTGAGATGCACAAATGGTTGTCTGTTTAGAATTTAGCTACAAGTCAACATTTTTTACTTTTTTTTATAATGTGATTTAATGAAGGTCCACTTTCAGCCTTTTTAAGAGCACCAATTTACTCATCCTACAATAGTAGGTTATTAGACTCAACAGAAATAATAGGTGTAGGTCTACAGAGTCATTTACGTTACCATTGTAAGTGGAATATTTACGCATTAATATGATAACAGATTGTGTAATTTTTCCAAATATATGATTTATATGCTTATGTTGTATTTTTAGCATAGTTTGTATATAAGCGGCAGTTAATACTGGGTTGGTGTAATACAATATCTTGGTCCTTGCATACAAAACAGAATGCTATGGAGTAAAATATAGTCAAAGATAAAGGATGCCTAAAGCACAATATATCAAAAAAGGCTTTTCAGAACCAATTTCTTGTATTTTATTTTTTTCTGTAGGTGCTTTTTTTTTTTCTTTGTATCTCTTGAGCATCAGGCTGTCCTCTCATTACTCAGGTACAGTAGGTCCTGCCTGCTGCAGATGAGTAGAGGAGACAGTCTTCAAGCAATGGAGTAGCTTGGGCTGGGTGAGGAGGCAACCACTCCAGACCCAGGTTGTCAGGGGTCATAAATGTCAGAACGACATTCAGATTCTGAATGCTGATACTGTGTTTGTGGACAGATCTTTAAGAGCTTCAGTGCTGTGTGTGTGGTTTATGCAGTATGGGCATTCAGAAATGAATGCGTTACTGGCTGCAGTCACTGAAGTGCTCAGTGGTCTGTGTGTATGGCATTGAGCTGTAGCTGCACACTTGTTATATTTATTGCAGATAGTTTGGTACAATTTAAAGAAGAGACTTTTTTTCACTCATAAACTTAACTTTGAGGGGCATCAGGGAATAGCACAGGTCACCAGAAAAGCTAGTTATGGCTCTGAGCCATGAGAAGTGTATGTTCCTGGCAATGTTCATTTCTTCTGTACATCTCCATTGGGAGTGTATACTGCAGGTTTGTCTTGAGTCTCCTAGACTGGGGCCATTTCATAATGGACCCTAATTGTCCCCATGCTGTGGAACCACTTGGTATCACTCTCCCCTTCGGACCGTTCATCACTGACATAAATTGCTATGAAGTATTTTTTGCTTGCACATACCTCCCCAATGGCTGATGTGAGAACACTTATCCCTGCAGGGGCCTCCAGTGTTCTCTCCTAGGTGCTAGTGCACTCCTGTATGTGCATCCATGAAGGCCATCGCTAGCTTGGCAGTTTCAGACTCATTCTCCTTCTTACAGTCCCTTTTATTGTGCAAGCTTACTTGCATGGGAGTAGATTGGGCACTAGAAACCACTATTCCCTCTCCTCCAGGATGGGTAAGTCAGGAAAGCCACTCATTCTTGCGCTTCCTTCTTGACTGTCCCAGGTTGGCTTTCCTATGTCTTGTGCTACTAGTCAAACTCAGGAAATCTGAGTTACAGTCAGGACTTCATCCCTTTGTGACATAGAATTTGGCAATGGCTTGCATGGTATATGATATTGAATATACCTAAAAAATGTACTCTTACAGCATCTTTAAAGTAAGATTCAGGGACATGGTATTTTGAATGAATCATATTGTTTGAAATGACACTTGAAAACTGGAAATATCTATTTTTTGAGAAAGGGAGCAAATTCCCCACTCTTCCCCTTGCTGAGGGGGAACTGTGTCTGCTTTATTACCTAGTTAATATAATCAGGTCCAACTATGCTGCACTTTGGGGAAAGGATGATCAGCCCCCTCCCCCCCAGTTGCCCTCAATGACCACATGGACTTTTGGCCAGCTTTGCATTACTTCTTGGTTTCTGTATTGTGCCACTTCATTTTACTTAGGCTTCCAAACTGAGTTGTGCTTCTATCAGATCTGAGAACCGATGACACCACTAAAACTGTAGCAGACTTTTAGGTATGTTACTGTCTAGTCTCTTTTATTGTATCATCTTTCTTTAAAGAACTGTTTAACCCTAATTTTAACTTTTGTTGCTGTAGCTAGGCATTTGACTTTGCTGGATATGAAATTTATTACCTTGCTGTCTGCATAAATGTTTTTTTTTTTCGCTTGGTATTTACTAAAGCAATGTGTTTAGATTTGAAATCTATTTCTTTACCTCTCAAGAGATCAACAGATTGCAGAGAACGGGCAATCATTATTTTCATATTTTAACAGTGGTTGCTTTTCTGTGAGCCGGAGAGACGTTAGAGTGAGAATATATAACTAAGGTGGCCTACCCCCTTCAGGATTGCTCATTTAAAAGTCTGGTTTATTTGCATGAATACTTGGGTTACATGAGCAGTACTCAAATTACAGCATTTTTTGCAGGAAAGATGCAAGCTGTTTTATTTAGTACTTCAGTTTTTGTAACTGAACATTGTAGACTAAACAAGAGACAACATTTTATATTTTTGAAAACCTAGTCTATGCTGCGGAAGCTCTAGCAAACATTTATGCAGACAGCAAGGTAATAAATTGTCAAATTTCTTTCACTTATCCATTTATATCCATTGAAATGATGCTTCACCTCACTATTTATTTAGTGTCAGTGGCACAAGAGGTAGCACACTTGCCTTTGGTGCAGTAGGCTATGGGTTCTATTCCCAAACCAAACAGATAAATTGCTTAGACTGCTGTGTAGCACAATGGGGTCCTGCATTCCTGAGTGGGCCATCTTTCAGATAAGATTTTAAACTGAGGTCCCCTCTGCTTGAGTTTGGAGGTAGGTTAGATGGATGTGAAAGGTCCTATGGCACCTAATGAAAAGAGGAGAGGAAGTTCCCTGATGCCTCACCCAAATGTATCCTAGTAGTAAAAATACCACCTCAGGTCTCCCCTGAAAAGGCCATTAAGTCTAGTATGACTAACCCAGTCATCAAAGCATAAATAAAAAAATAAATACAATTATCCTTAGAAAGTCACAATACAGTTATTTGCCAGCGTATCCAATGAGTTCTGGTGTAGTCTAAAAATGCTGCATGCTACATTTGCAGTCCAAAAATATGATTCTGTAATAACCTTCTTTGCTTTATGCAACCTTCACCAATCTTCATTATAAGTCGGTGATCTGTCAAAGTTCTACTTTCCAAATGACCACACAATATGTGCATTTTGTCGATTTATGTCCTGTAGATGTTTTAAGATGGGATAGTGGCATAAACCAAGAAGAAAGAACACTTGCTACAGTTTCAGCAGCATAGACTAGGTTTCAAAAATATAAAATGTTGTCTCTTGTTTAGATTTCCAAAGATTCATATGGACAAAATGTATGGCAAGATGAAGTAAAACTGAACAGCAGTAACAAAGCAGTACTCTAATGTGCACTAATTTGTAGAGGTCCTTGTCTGATCTTTTCAGTTTCCTCTTGGAAAAGCTGAGTTATAGTTAGCAATTTTCAGGTTATCTGCAGCAAAATAAGTAATACATCAACTCCGCAACATAATTTGCAGACAAAGCATTTATTTATTTATTTGTTTTTGTTGACTGGAAAAATTCGAATGGGCATAATCCATTTTCAGAGGAGACCTGGGGAGAAAAATTCCATGTACAAAATATACATACATTTTCATTTACAGACTTTAAGTATATTTTCAAACACAAGCTTTTAAATACATACAAAGGCACAGGCACCATTTGAAGCAATCCAGAATATTATTACAGTGGTATGACTGTGACAGTTACAGATGTTTATTTGGATTGCAGTTGACATTGATACATACATCTCAGTACATTTACAGTTGTATAATATATTTACACAATAACCGATGATGTGGTGTGGTATATTGAAGATTTACCCACTGTTGGTGTGGTTTAATCACGAGGGCGAAGCCAACCGTGGGTAAATCTTCAATATACCACACTACGGAGTTGGTTATTGCTATTATACAATGACATTATTTAAGAAAAAAATACTTACTTTTCTTAAATAAAGTCTTTGTATAACGGTGCATTACTGTTCTTCCGCCGGTTGTGGTACACTACTTCCTTGTTTTGATGTACTGAGCGTGAGTATGGGACTTGTGTCCCACGCATACCCAGCACATCAATGCTTTGAAACAGAAGAGAGAAAAGAAAGTCTCCGTTGCTCCGATTTTTCTTTTTTTTTTTTATTTGTTGTCAGTTGTCATCAGTTCACAGCATTCAGCTGATGTAAGGAACAGTCAGAACAAGCTCTATCTGGAAATGTGACATCTGCCATTTCGGGCGGCACAAACCTTCCTTTTAATTTGGCGGATGAAAGCATGAAAATAAATGGTTCCACTTTCTCTCACTATGTAGGAAAGTAGAGGTATTGTTTCCTATAAGTTGAGGGTTTAAATATTTTTAACCAAATCAAGATTTCATTGACCTGGTCTTTAATGAATCTAGCTTCTTTATGTTCTATTCCCCTGGTGTCTCCCTTCCTGGTTAAGTCATCATATACTATATATTGCTGACCTTCACCATCAAAGTCTCTAAATCCATTGAAACCAATATCTCAGAATTCAAGGATTTCAAACGTACTGTCATCAAATTTTATGATGAATTTTCAAAATTCACTCGTAGCAGCAGCATCACCTTAAATGTCGCTACAGCAGATCACTTTACAAAATGGTTGTATTACCACTTAGACAAATGCATAGAAATGTCAGTCTCAAAAAATCTAAATACAATGGGAAGTTTACAAACAAATCACCCTGGTGGCCCACCAACCTAAATAAACTCTATAATCAGTCAATAAATAAATAAATAAATAAATATCATTACACTATACAGCAGATTAAAAGACCCTTATATCATGGATAACATCATAAAGTTGACTAAAAAGTTAAACAGTACTATGAGGCCTACTTAGGTTAGCATTTGAAGTTAAGGACAGCTAGAAATCCTTCTTTGTCTGTATTAGGAAACTAAGAAATAGCATCCAACATTGCTCTGAACTTAATTATAATGGCACCATCTGATAGTATATGTGGCTGTTTAATAAACAGTATGTTTAATAAACAGTACTAGATAAACCCTGCCAGAGGCCCTCCTTGAGCTGTTTAATCTGAGTTTAGCCACTGGCTTTGTCCTTGAGGTTTGACGCCCAGCAGTAGTCATGCTATGACACAAGGGTGGCCCCATTACTGACCCTAGGAATTATAGGAATTATCAATCTGTCCTATCTTATTTGCAATATCATGGAACATATTATATTTGAACTGATAAGTTATGATGTTTAAAAAAAAAATCATTAGGCTAGACCAACAGAAGTTTGTCTTTGTAAAGGGTAGCTCCTGTCTAAAGAGTCTGGTTTACTTCTTTGAAAGAGTAACATAAGCCTTTGACAGAGGTCTTGTTGACCACACTGCATACTTTGACCTGGCCAAGGCATTTGACATCATCCCCCATGCTAGCATAGGTCATTAGCTTAATACATTACAAATAGATCCCTGTATGTCAAGATAAATAAATTGAATAAATGACAAAGCCCACACGCCGGTGGTAGCAGCTGCCTCATCAGAGAATATGTATTTGACTAGTGGTGTCCCACAAGGCTCATTGCTGGGACCTGTTTTGTTTAGCATTTACTTTTCTGATATCCAGGCTATGTACCAAAGACCAAGTTTGCAGAAAACTATAAACTGGAGGTCATTAACAATTCCTGTCTTTGGTCCAGGCCCTCAGCAAAAGCTTATACTTGTAAATACCTGTTGTATTAAAAATGGGCTTCAATTAAATGATAAAAAGTGCAATATTATCACATTTAGAAGACCGCCCTGATCCCCCACCAGCATACCAAGTAGACAACACCCACTTCAAAATGAGAATGTTGTTAAAGACCTTGGAACTATGGCTGATAATTCCCTCTCCTTTGATCATCATGTAGGAACAGTAGTCAGAAGGTCTTTCTACGTGGTGCCTTCTAAGTAGCACAGTAATTGACAAAGGAATGTCATCCAGATCTAAAGATGTTATTGTCCCTTTATATTCAGCACTGATTAGTAAGTTACTGAATACAGTGCCTCTTTGGGATGTACTTTACTTGACATATCAAACAACTAGGAAGCCCCAAAGTCCTTAACTAAGAAGATCACTAAATTTAAAAACCCTAAGCTGCCCAAAAAATGGAAGCACTGTCCCTTTATTTGGTATCTTATAGACTTCTGAAGGAGATCTGTGCCTTGTCTTCTGTGCCATTTGGGACCCAGTGGTCTTAGTCTTGGATCTTTTGTATCTCCACAAATCAAATGGCTCCATAAGTAGCACAATCCGGGATCTAAATCTTCCTCAGCAAATAAATGCAACATGGTGGAGAGAGAGGTTCATTATGAAGTGTTTTCCCCTCTAGAATAAGCTCTGACTGCAAATTAAGCAATGTGATGCATTATCTTCCTTAAACCAGGAACTGGATGATTGGGGAGTATTGACAAATTCAGCTGTGGCTTCACTAGCCAAGCCTTCTTCAAAAATTGAGGTATGGTCTAACGATGGGTACTATTGGAGGTATGGTCTAACAATGGGTACTACTGGAGGTATGGTCCAACGATAGGTACTAATGGAGGTATGGTCTATCGATTGGTACTAACAAGGCATAAATGATCACAAGACTCCATTGTCTTGTATTTCCTAAGATTCCTACAATTCCTATGTGGGCGTTACTGTAATTATCTTTCATGCTCATAAAAATGCAGAAATATAACCAAACTGTATACTTTTAAATATGCATGTATTTTATACAAATATTTCCTTCAACCAGGAAATTAATTGGGGGGTATTGACAAATTCGGCTGTGGCTTGCCTAGCCAAGCCTTCCTCGAAAATGGAGGTATGGTCCAACGATGGGTACTACTGGAGGTATGGTCCAACGATGGGTACTACTGGAGGTATGGTCCAACTATGAGTACTAATGGAGGTATGGTCTAACAATGGGCACTAATAGTGGTCTAACGATGGATACTATTGGAGGGATGGTCTAATAATGGGTACTAATGAAGGTATGGACTAACAACAGGTGCTAATAGAGGTATGGTCTAATGATGGGTACTGTTTGAAGTGTGGTCTAACGATGGGTACTAATGGAGGTGTGGTCTAACGATGGGTACTAATGGAAGCATGGCCTGTTGAGTACTAATGGAGGCATGGCCTGTCGATGGGTACTAATGGAGACATGGTGTAATGATTGGTACTAATGGAGGTATGGTGTAATGATGGGTACTGATGGAGGTATGGTCTAATGACGGGTACTAATGGAGATATGGTCTAATGATTGGTACTAATGGAGGTATGGTCTAATGACGGGTACTAATGGAGATATGGTCTAACTATTGGTACTAATGGAGGTATGGTCTAACGATTGGTACTGATGGAGATATGGTCTAACAACGGGCACTGATGGAGTTGTGGTCTAACGACAGTTACTAATGGAGGTATGGTGTAATGATGGGTACTGATGGAGGTATGGTCTAATGACGGGTACTAATGGAGGTATGGTCTAACGATTGGTACTAATGGAGGTATGGTCTAATGGGTAATGGAGGTATGATCTAATGATGGGAACTAATGGAGGTGTGGTCTAACAATGGGTACTGATGGAGGTATGGTTTAATGACGGGTATTAATGGAGGTATGGTCTAACGATTGGTACTGATGGAGGTATGGTCTAATGACAGGTACTGATGGAAGTATGGTCTAACGATGGGTACTAATGGAGGTATGGTCTAACGACGGGTACTGATGGAGGTTTGGTCTATCGATTGGTACTAACAAGGCATAAATGATCACAAGACTCCATTGTCTTCTATTTCCTAGGATTCCTACGATTCCTATGTGGGAGTTACTGTAATTATCTTTCATGCTCATAAAAATGCAGATATATAACCAAGCTATATACTTTTTAAATACGCATATGTTATACTTATATTTCACACACTTTCAGAATTGCATGCTAATAATCTTTTTTTTCTTACCAGAATTTGCAGAGGCTGCAAAATGTGAACATGAGCGTTCTGTTCACCTCTTCATCGATTCAATTTTGCATGAAGATAAGGCAAGCTTGGCCTATCGTTGCAGTAGCAAAGAAATGTTTGACAAAGGAGTGTGTCTACAATGCCATAAAAGACGCTGCAACACCCTTGGTTACAACGCTAAGAAAGTCCGAAATAAGAGAAGCAGCAGAATGTATTTGAAGACAAGGGCAGAAATGCCGTTTCGAGGTTTGTCAGAGATTTATTGTATTTCACTGGATTCCTTACAGATCAATAATGAATCGTGAATTAGAACTCTGACACACAATGTTTTGGTAGAACGCATGCTGTATAATTCTATCCTTTCTGTTGATTGTGCAGGATATGAGCACTAACTTCACTTGATTATGGATATGAGCACTAACTTCACTTGATTCTTTTTCTGACCCCATTGCTTTTATCGTACTGGGTATCATTTGACATTGGTCTGCTTGTGGCTTTGCCGTTGTTCTCAAGGATGAGCCTCCTACGTCACATCAGAGCATTAGCTGTTTTAAAGGGTACATGTTAAAGTGACAGATAAGTTTGGGACTCATGCTAATACATTTTATAGTCCAAATTGGTGTTCTTTATACCAGTCTGTACTATAAAGTAGTATTGGTGGCAGAACAGTGACACTAATCAATGTCCCTTTGCTAATACTGTATAACAGTGTAACTCAGCAGAAAGGGCCTATCTGACATTGCTTTAGGGCAATATTTTTAGTCTGACTAACCATATAAAAATAAGTAAGTAAGTAAATGCAGTTCTGTAATTTCATGTTTATGCTAAATTGTTTCTCCAGATGTACTTTATCTGTATTGAATTTTGAAATTGTTGGCAATTAATATAAATGGAGCTAATGATTGAGAGAAACCATTTGAGGTAAAATGGGGAACTGGTAAGGATGCCCCATGGAACACTTCCTTTTTAGCTCTGCAAGGTAAGCCATTGTGAGAAAAGACCTGTGGTTCAAAACCGAACACTATAGAATTATATGTTTTTGCTTTCCTGGAAACACCTGGGAATGCTGCCAGGGGAGCTGGAAGTGTGTTCTGCGGTCCTTGGAATATTTCCATCATGAAACTTGCTAGGAAGAATGTTATACAGACAGTGGATAGAAATATCCATGGATTTGGTATACCCTGTCAGCAGTATGAACTTGATAGCTGCATTATTCTTCATTCCAGCTGACGTATCAGCACAGCGTTAATGGGCCAGATGCTGTGGTTTGATATATGCAAGCTAAGACTTTTGTTAATGCCTGAGTATCCTTCAAGTGTTACACTGTGCATGCTGAGTGAGGTTTATCTGAATGCATAACCAGTTACATTGTTATATATTAACAGCCTGAAGTATTACCTTCAGCTTAGTATTACTGCCTTTTAAATTTTTGTAAAATAAAAAAACAAGTAACTGCACTGCTATTATTCTTGGTCTACTGTTAATTTATTTGATATTTTAATATTTAGTGTTATTAAACTATCTTATTCACTTTAAGGCATTACATTTTATCCATAACATATATGAGGCAAACCAGTTTGATTTGTTAATGGCAATAATTTCGTCACATCAACAAATATACCTTTCTCCGTCTTTTATTTCTTTCTCACTATTTATTGTCACTGGTAACCAGTCGATAAATTACCCCAGCTCTCTGTTGCATATTACAATGACACTTATGCAATGTTCTTAAAAATGTTACAAACTCATTTTTAAGTAAGATCCTGTCAGAACCATAAATTAAATGTTCATGCAGTTACTTATCACACTTTGCACTGTGCCTGCAGTCTTCTTCTTCTTTCACCTTTTCCTGGTTAGGGGTCGCTATAGTGGATCATCTGTCCGCTCATGATTGGCAGTGGAGTTTTATGGTGTCGAGTTGCCAGCCCGGCACCCAACCTTCCACAGAAGGCACACACATGCACACACTCACACCTAGGGCCAATTTAGAGTGGCCAATCAACCTACAGCATGTCTTTGGGATGAAACTGGTGCACCCAGAGGAAACCCATGCGACAACAGGGAGGACATGCAGACTCTGCACAGAAGGCACCCCAGCCAAGAATCGAACCGGAGAACCTCTTGCTGTGAGGCAGCAATGCTAAACGCTGCACCACCGTGGCCGCCTACAGTAAAATGCAGTTTTGAATTATTTGGTTACTGACTTTTTTGAAGAGTTTTATTCTGGTTTTCTTCTACTGATGATTCATTTTTACTGTCTGTAAGTAATGTAAATTCTAACATTTATAAATTCACAATTTACGGTCTAATAATTGTTGCCAGAGCTACTGATTGCTGAAGGAATGTTTAGTGTATTAATTTGCAAAATGGGCAAATACTGGTCATCTTGGGCCCTGACAGCTACAGTATGTATTTATTTATTTATTTATTTATTGACATTTGTTGACTGTGAATGTCCAACTGGACACAGGTCCATTTTCAGCGGAGGCCCAGGGACAAAAGCTCCACAAATTAAAATATTACAGACATAGTTACAGATGAAGAATCCTAGCAATTAAAATATTACAAACATAGTTACAGATGAAGAATCCTAGCAATTAAAATATTGCAAACATAGTTACAGATGAAGAACATAGTACATTCAGTAGATAACTAGCATTTGTTCTATCCACGAAGTCATAGCAGATATTAACAGTTGTTACAATAAGAAGTTACTGCCATATAATAAGTAGATAGGTATGGAAGTGTCAGAGCTTGATGCAATCAAAGGTAGTTTGTGGGGTGGAAGAGAGGTAGAGGGTAGATGGAGTGGGAGAAGTTAGAGGGGAGAGTTACAAGGGCATAGCCAGCATGTTTTTAGGTGCGCTTTAAGTAAAGCTTTGAAGTGGGTGCCTGATGGTAGAGAGGTTATTGTGGGGGGGGGTGTTCCATAATTTGGCTATAGCGCTGGAGAGTAGTGCTTCTCCAGCAGTGTTATTGGCTCTAGTAACCTGTAATTGATTTTTGTTGCTGGATCGTAGTGGTCTGGTGGTGAGATAGGGTTGGAGTAGATACTGGAGGGATGGGACCTTTAGAGGATGGTTAACCAGTTTGTGGGCGAGTGTGAGTTGATACCATTGAAGGAGGTGAGGGAGTTCTAGCCAGCCTAGTTCAGTAAGTGAGAGACGGTGGTGACTGCGGTAGGATGCCCCGGTGGCGAAGGAAAAATAAATGCAGTATACACAGACAGTTTAGAATAGCCAGTCTTACTGTGTATTTCTGGAATAAAGCTCACAGCTTGTTTACACAGGAGTCACAGTTCTCAGTGTGTATGATAACATCATCAAATTAGGTAGCAGCATACTGGCCATGGCAGTTTAAGACTTGGTCCATGAGTTGCTGAAAGAATACATAGAACCATGCAATCTAAAAGGAAAGATAGTATAGTAGAATAAGCCTTTAGGTGTTGCAAAAAACATGTTTTATTTATCTTAAACTGTTGGAAAGATTTGCCAGTAGCTAATAATGAGGTCTGGTGTTAGCAGCCTTCATGTCCCGATCTTTTCTGTAACATCATCTGCTCTAAGCAGTAGGTAGCTATCAAATTCTGAGATGCTGTTCAGCTTTTTGAAGTCATTACAGAACCTCATTTTTCTACCAGATTTAGGGAGTAAATGTATATTGCTGTTACACAAGATGCTTGTGAGGTAATAAAAGAGTCTGACAGTAAGTTTACTTCCTGTTGTATTGCCTTTTTTACTCTGGTATTCTAGGAATGGTGCGAATAAGGTGAGATTAGATAGTATATCATCTACCAGAAATACAAGCACTGGGGTCATTTTTTTCACTAGCATTACCTTTCTGTGTTGCTATATCATAGTCACAGTTCTGTACATCCTTTAGAGGCGTCAGAATGTTTGTACTATCTGTCCCAGTCTTCTATTACTAAAATGACTAACTATTTTACTTCATTAAACATTTCTGTTATTTTAAATGGGTACTGCCATTTAACCAAAATTTTTTTTCTGCGTACAGGACCAAATTTACCCCCCTGATTTCAAGGTTTAGATTCTTAGGTCCTTGTATTTCTATTATATAGCCTTTGTTGTGTAGCTCAGGCTGTTTCATGTGTCCCTGACTGGGGGCCTCACCACTTTCAGCCTACATTGTAGTGCTCGCTGACACTTTTAAATAGGATTTTCTGTTCTGATCAAGTTTCTCTTGCAGTAAGAATCAGTCCCATAGGATGCCTGTTGTGCAGTAACTCAAGCAGACTGAACCTTGTTGAAGCAATACTTCTGTAATGGCAAAACAGTAAGTGTGCTATTAAAAAAATCTCACTTTTTGCCATCTTCCTGAGTAGAGTTTTTCAGCGTGGGACTTCAGTTTTTGGTTAAAATGCTCCACTAAACCATATGTCTGCAGATGGCACACTTAACTTTTTAATTGGTTGCCCTCTTGTACCACATTCCGAAAGTTTGCTAACAGTTATCCTAGTCCTGCTCCTGACCCTAACTCCAACACTACATCTTACCCTAGCAAAACCCTAACTCCAGCACTACAGCTTACCCCAGCCAAATCATAACTCCAGCACTACAGCTTACCCCAGCCAAATCATAACTCCAGCACTACAGCTTACCCCAGCCAAATCATAACTCCAGCACTAATGCTTACCCCAGCCAAACCCCAACTCCAGCACTACACCTTACCCTAGCCAAACCCCAACTCGAGCACTACACCTTACCCTAGCAAAACCCTACTTCCAGCACTAAACCTTACCCTAGCCAAACCATACCTCAAGCACTACACCTTACACTAGCCAAACTCTACCTCCAGCACTGCACCTTACCCTAGCCAAACCCTGACTCCAGCACTACACCTTACCCTAGCCAAACCCTAACCCCAGCACTACAACTTACCCTAGACAAACCCTTACACCAGCACTACACCTTACCCTAGCCAAACCATACCTCGAGCACTACACCTTACACTAGCCAAACCATACCTCCAGCACTGCACCTTACCCTAGCCAAGCCCTGACTGCAGCACTACACCTTACTCTAGCCAAACACTAACACAAACACTACACCTTACTCTAGACAAACCCTAACTCCAGCACTACACTTTACCCTAGCCAAACCCTAACACCAACACTACACCTTACCCTAGCCAAACCCTACCTCCAGCACTACACCTTACCCTAGCCAAACCCTACCTCCAGCACTACACCTTACCCTAGCCAAACCCTACCTCCAGCACTACACCTTACCCTAGCCAAACCCTACCTCCAGCACTACACCTTACCCTAGCCAAACCCTACCTCCAGCACTACACCTTACCCTAGCCAAACCCTAACTCCAGCACTACACCTTACCCTAGCCAAACCCTAACTCCAGCACTACACCTTACCCTAGCCAAACCCTAACTCCAGCACTGCACCTTACTCTAGCCAAACCCTAACTCCAGCACTACACCTTACCCTAGCCAAACCCTAACTCCAGCACTACACCTTACCCTAGCCAAACCCTACCTCCAGCACTACACCTTACCCTAGCCAAACCCTACCTCCAGCACTACACCTTACCCTAGCCAAACCCTACCTCCAGCACTACACCTTACCCTAGCCAAACCCTACCTCCAGCACTACACCTTACCCTAGCCAAACCCTACCTCCAGCTCTACACCTTACCCTAGCCAAACCCTAATTCCAGCACTACCCTAGCCAAACTCTGCCTCTAGCACTATACCTTCTTGACTAAAGCCCCATTCCAGCTGAAGAAAAACAACCCCAAAGCATAATACTGCTACCACCATGCTTCACCGTGGGGGTGATGTTCTTTTGGTGATGTGAGGTGTTGTTTTTGTGCCAAATGTACCTTTTGGAATTGTGGACAAAAAGTTCAGCCTTGGTCTCATCAGACCATAACACATTTTTCCACATGCTTGTAGGAGAATTGATGTATTGTTTTGCAAATTATAGCTGGGCCTGGATGTTTTTCTGTGTAAGAAAAGGCTTCTGTCTTGCAACCCTACCCAATAACCCGGACATATGGAGAATACGGGAGATTGTTGTCACATGTAGTACACAACCAGTACTTTCCAGAAATTCCTGCAGCTCCTTCAATGTTACTGTAGGTCTCTTGGCAGCCTCCCTGATCAGTTTTTATCTTGTTTTTTCCTCAATTTTGGAGGGACTTCCAGTTCTTTGCAACGTCACTGTTGTCCCATATTTTCTCCACTTTTTGATGACTGTCTTCACTGTGCTCCATGGTATATCCAGTGCTGTGGAAATTTTTTGTACCCTTCTCCTGACTGAGTTTCAACAATGAGATCCCTTTGATCTTTTGTAAGCTGTCTGCGAACCATGGCTTTTGCTGTAGCAGGCAACTGAGTAAATGTCAGGAAAATCCTACCAGGACAGCTGAACTTTATTTGGGGTTAATCAAAGTCTCTTTAATTGATGGCAGGTGTGTACCCAAGAAGACTGAGTGCTGTGGTTGAATCAAAGGGTGCTTCAGCAGGGTGTTGGTTTGGGGGTGTGCACACTTGCGCAACCAGCTTGTTGTACATTTTTTGAGGTTTGTATTTATTCCCCTAACAGATTTGTTTGTTTTTCAGTTGAATTGTGGAGGTTGTGGGCTGTGTTGGGGGTGGGAGGGGTTTTGGGGTGATTTGTTGTGGTCTCGTTTTTTTTTTATGTCGCAGAGGCCTGGCGTTTTAACAGGAGTGTGTACACTTTGTATATCCACTGTATATTGCAACAAAAAAATTCTCGCCGTGGAAGCTAAGGTAACTTTCTCCCATGATTACCTTCTCCCCAGTCTACTGTACAGTTCTCAGGTTTTTACTAATCTTAACTCAACTGTCCTTGCCAAACTCAAATCAACCTACAATTTTATTTTATTTTTTTTTATTTTACATTTGTTAACCGGGGGTGTCTGACTGAGCCGAAAAGGCCCTTTTTTAGCAGAGGCCCGGGGAGAAAAGCTCCACAAAGAAAAATTACAGACACATTTAGTTATTTAGACATGATCAGTATACACACAAATTACAAGAGACATGTTTTTACAGTGGTATAACTAGATTTGCCACCTAGTGAACCTACAAGTCCCATCACTGCCTCTCAATGAAACAGCTAAACTGGCTTTGAACTACCTCAACACCTCCTCCTCTACCAGCTCCAGATCAGTCATTGCATCCTCTACCAACCTTCCTACTGCCCCGCTCTTTCAACTGTAATCTCCCACTACTCACCTGATAGACCTCTCCGAAGCTCCACTCAAAACATTCTTTTAATTTGCAAACCAAAAACTAAGTTTGGATGTAATCTATACAGCTATAACCCCCCCCCCCCGAAGCTTGGAACAGTCTCCCACTTGAAGTTAGGTCTAATAAGCAACTAAAGAAATTTAAGGCCACCACCAGAGAATGCCTGAAAGGTCATTGGACTTGCCATTGTATTCGTCCCCCATAAGCAATACTATATATAGTATAAAGGGGAAGGATTGTCAATAATTATTAATGATAGAGAAACTGTGGATGGTATTATGAATAGAAAAGAAGTGAAAATCATGATATGAATCTTTATAAGCCATTTGACACAACATGACATGAAATCTTATGGGTAATAATGAAAGAATAAGTGAGAAAGTTGAGAAATTATGTATGCCAGCATATAGAAATAAAGTAAAAATGCTTGTAAACGGCTATTTGTCAAGAAGTACATATGAAGAGTGATGTAAGACAGGGATGTCTAATGAGCTGTATACGCTTTACATTAATTATGAATGTGATAGTCTGTGAAATAAATTACAGAATGAAGGGGGGTATATAACACCTGAAGGGCTAAGAATTCTAGTTCTGTTAACATATGCAGATGACATTATAATTGCAAAAAAAAATAAAATTTGGATAAAAGAAGTAATAATTTGCACAAATAAATGTCTAGAGATAACAGGGATGGCTTTAAATAAAGAGAAAAGTAAAGGTTTGGGTGATGTAAAGATTGGGGGTAAATATTTTACAATGAATTAAATTTCTGTATTGGGTAAAAAATTTGGCAATAAAGAAGTACCTAGAATTCCAAAGGTGCCGGAAGCTGTTGAAGACTGGGGGACGGGGGGGGGGGGGTGACAGGGGCACTTAGTGATCTAAAAAGGGCAATTTTTAAAACTATTTACTACCACAACATAGGTTCACTTGGAGGGCATTTTAAGCTTAGCTAGTTTCCATTTTGGTGCTTGAATTAACATTTCCTGATTGGTCTTGCCTATCCCATGGTTGATAATTGTATATTAGCCCTAGTGAAAATAACTGTGATCATACCATAGATAATTTGAGGGGACCCATGTAAGGGATGCAGCATTTAGGAACTGCCTCTATCCATTAGTGGCATAAGGGGTAATCCTGGGGTACATTTTCTGTTACCCATCCTTAGATCCAAATTGAATTTGAGTATGGACTGGGATGAGGTTTGTTTTTCTTGAATGGATTGTCTATTTTGGAACTGTGGCAGCCTCTGTGATATATTTCCATCTCTCCACAACATTCAGTTTAGATACCTGGACTGAGTATTTCTGATGCCATTTGACTTGCTGATGCTCAGTAGGTCCATCTAATTTAGGTCAGAGGATGCCCTGTATGCTAGAAACGTCACCTCTAAGCAGTCTGTAGGATACTGAGCATAGTGATAAATCTTTACGGTAGTCCATGCAAGACCTACTGTTTAGGACTTGTATCCTTTTAGTAAGGTATCTCTGTGGGTATTCCAATTGTTGCATGGGTCTGGACAGATGCATACCAAAGTGGGCATTATACAAAATGATTGACCTAATGAGGGCTTTGTAGAGGGGGGGACAATAACATCTCTAGATTTAGTCGCAATCAATTTGTTTATAAGTTGTGCAATATAGAAAGACTTTCTTATGACTCTGGGCACATGTTGGTTAAAAGTTAGGTCACTATACACACAAATTCCCAAATGCCATCCTAGCCCTCAGTCGGCCCTACTTCCAGAGGCTTAGTATTTCTGTGTCGGTTGCTGTCACTCCAGGACTGACGTCAGGTCGTCAGTGGTATCAGGCAGCCGACGACATTACATCAGTCTTTCTTGCCGAGGAGCCAGAAGTAGAAGCAGTTTGCACAAGTGCTGGTCGGCCGCTACCTGTGTTTTTGTTTCCGAATTGAAGTTGAACTCTTCTAAAGCTAAGTATCCCATTGAGGATCCTTTTTTATTGCTCTAACTGATATCAGAAAATGTTAACAATTGTCTTGCCTGTGGAAAGCAAATACCACACTGAGACTTCCATTCTTACTGCATCAACTGTTTAGGCACAGACCACAACGTACCTCGCTGTCACTTTTGTGCTTTGTTCAACACCAGAACTATACGTCGTTGGGCCCTTATTACAGCTAAATATTTTCGCTCTCAGTCCACGTATTCCGATATGGCTTTGGTATGCCATCTGACCACAGATCTTCCAAAAAAAAATAAGGATAAAGTCAGAGACAGACCGCACAGGTCCAAAACTGCTGATGATGCTTCAATTAAGCTAGTTGTCAGTTCTCCAGTCCTCAGTGATGCGCTTCGCAGCCTCTGATGCCCGCTTCTGTGGATTTGCAGGCCGCTACCGAGACCCATTCAGAGTCTGGTATGCCACGAGACTCTTCTTCAACTAAGGATCCTGTGGATGTCTCTACCTTGGAAGGGTCCGGAGCCGCTGAGCAGGCACCGGCTTCCGAGAAAGTTCTTTGCACTACCGATACTCGACACAAACCGACTACTTCTTTCGCGTCTTCAGTTCTTTTTAAAACTACTGAGTTTCTAAGGCCCAGGGTATGAACTATGCCTAAAAAACGACAACCCAAGCTCAGGCACCTGCTTCCATGCCTCAATCTCAAATGCTTAAAATGGCGGAAGACCTTATTATGTTTATTAGGGGAAGCCAGGCTACCCCTTTCAAAAGAGAAAGAGACTTGTCCCCAGTAGTTTTACCTGAACAGGAGTCTGACTCTGAAGTTTCCGAATATGAAGACATGCAACCCTCTCTGCTTATGAGGACTCTGATGCAGAGGAATCCATTCCTTCTGCCTCTACTCCTGAGGTTTTTTTCATTTGGTGAAACCCTACATACTTTAAGGGAGCATTTCAAATGGGAATGTCAGGACTGTCCTCAGTCAAAAAAGAGACTCAGGGAATTCTTAGACTTACCACAGCACAGACCTTTAGCCATTCCTCCTGTCCTGGATATTGTGGATGATGTTTTTATGGAATCCAGTTTGACTCCTGACACCCTTCCTCCTGCTCCCAGGAAACCCGACCGGTACTATAGAGTCCCTGACTCTCACACATTCCTTTTCAAAAATCCTATTGGTGACCCAGAGGTCATCACCCAAGGATCTAAAGGAATTAAAGCAACCTCAGCTAAGAATCCCATCCCCTCAGACAGGGATTCCGGAGCTTTAGACAGGTGGGGTAAAAAACTATACACTCTTGCCATTAGAGCACTAAATTGTCAGTTCCACTTGCTGAAATATCAGCAGCATACCATGGAACTCCTCAAACAAAAAATATCTTCCTTTCCTGCTGGTGCAGAAAATAAAGAATTACAAGAGCTTATGCATTCTGCAAGCAAAGTTACTAAGCACACTTTGCAATGTGGCTTTGATGCCCTAGAAGCATCTTGCAGGGCTGCAGTCACTAGCTCTGTCCTTAGAAGGCATGCTTGGCTTAAGGAACAGATCTTGCCAGACCTTGTCAAATCAAAATTATTGGACGCACCATTGAACAAAGACAATTTGTTTGGCACCAAGGCAGAAGAGGTTTTAAAAAAGATGGAAGAAAAAGCTAAATCTATACAGACAGTTAATGACTTTTTACAGGTCCAGCCTCTGAGGTTCAGTAGGTATTGTCCCTTCAAGCACTGGTCCTTTCCAGCCCCCTCCAGGCCAGCTCAGTCAACACCCAGAGGAAGCAGACCCCCCCAGACTGCAGTCCCAGGGAATGCAGAGATCTAAGCAATGGAGTTACTCTCTTCAAAAACAGGGAGTGCTAAGCCACCCCCTTATGGTAAGAACTCACAATGACTTTACACCTCCACCCCGTTCCTCTCCCCAAATGCTTGTGCCCCTAGGAGGAAAGCTCTCCTTCCATCCAAACAACTGGGCCTCTATTAGCAATGACTGATGGGTCCTCAACATAGTGTCCGAGAGATACAGATTTTATTTCCACACACTGCCAACCCCAAAAGGGTTCCCAGATCTTCTTCCAAACCAGTGGGCAGAGGCCAAAAAGCAAGTCCGTTCCCCCCTCTCCATGAGGGCAATACAGCATGTCGCTGCAGCCCAGATAGGCCAAGGTTTCTATTCCAGACTCTTCCTGGTACCCAGAAAAGAGGGCACCTGGCACCCAATCCTAAATCTATCCATTCTAAACACCTTTATGCGGATACCAAAATTCAAAATACTCACCCTCTAGCAGCTTCTTCCTATGCTTTCCAAGGATGCTTGGTTAGCCACCCTAGACCTAAAAGAGGCCTATCTACACATCCAAATCAGGGAATCTTGATGGAAGTATCTACGTTTCATGGCAGGATCTATGCACTTTCAGTTCTCAGCACTTCCCTTTGGCTTATCCAGTGCTCCCAGAGTTTTCACAAAAATGCCTGGCTCTAGCCATTGCTTTTTGCAGACAAAGAAATATTCAAATTTCCCCTACTTAGACGATTGCCTGATTGAGGCAGATGGTCAGGAAAAGCTGTTACAGTACCTGAGCTTTGTAAAGGACCTACTGACCTCTCTGGGGTATACTATCAATGAAAAGCAATCAAAACTAGTCCCCACACAAGAAAAATTGTATTCCTGGGAGCAAGCCAGGACACGTCATCCCAGATGGCATTCCTTACTCCAGAAAAACAACCCTACCTGACAGGCTACTTCTCTCAACTAGCCATCAGACCCCAGTTATCTGCAAGGAAAATCCTGCAAGCACTAGGATTCATGTCATCCTGCATTCTACTCATTCCATATGCCAGACTGCATATGAAGGAACTACAATGGTACCTAAAACGCCTTTGGTGTCAACACTCCCAAGACCCGGAAACTATCATACCTATGATACCCTGTTTAAGGAAAGATTTTCTTTGGTGGGCAGCAGCATGCAACCACGACAAGGGACTTCCCGTCTCATAAACCTACGCTGCCCAGACCCTCACCACAGATGTATAAGACTATGCCTGGGGTGCACACTTGGACGGCAGGTGCATTCAAGGCCATTGGAGCCCAAATCAAATACATCTGTACATCAGCCAAAAAGAGATGCTAGCTGTTCAGCACACCCTGACAGCTTTCAGACCCCTACTCTCCCTGGGGCCTCTAGTGATCAAAACAGACAACACCACAGTGATGTGGTATATCAACAAGCAAGGAGGGACTCACTCTTATCCTCTCTGCAGGCTCGCCATGACCCTTTGACACACGCCTTCAGCCATGCAAATACACCTGCTAGCACAATTCCTGCCAGGCTCCCTAAACTCTCTGGCAGACAGCTTAAGCAGAAACCTGCTAGACCCACACAAGTGGCAGCTAGACCAAAGAACCCTCAGCCTTGTAACCCAGAAATGGGGCACCCCGAAGGTAGACCTCTTTGCCTCCCACTCCAATCATCAGCTCAGCAAATTCTGCACCATTGAACTGCACAGCAAAGCTTGGAAAGTGGATGCTCTGTCCTTCCAGTCGGTAAACCTCTCGGTCTATGCATTTCTCCCTCTACCTCTCATTTCAAGGGTACTGCTCAAAATAAGGGAGGAAAAAAACAAGGGCAATATTGATTGCCCCAGACTGGCCACACCAGCACTCATACCCACTGCTGCGCAGCTTGTCACCCCTGCCACCATGGTACCTACCTCAGATCCCAACACCCCTGATCCAGAAGAATGGAGAATTCATGAATCCACAATTGCAGACCCTGAACCTGGCAGCATGGCTTATTCCCTGACCACTCCTCCAGCTGCCAGCCTAAGCAAACAAGTCCTGGATGTTATACATGAGGCCAGACGCCCCAGCACTAGAAAATCCTATGCTGACAAGTGGAAAAGGTTTTGCACCTGGATCCAGGGTAAGGGAGCTGAAACAGCACAGCCCTCCCTACTTCTCATTTTGGATTACCTACTACACAGGGGTCTATCCTTCTCTTCTGTTAAAATTCATGCCTCTGCCATCTCTGCTCATTACAGCACAGAGCCACCTCTCTTCTCACACCCTCTCATCAAACAGTTCCTAAGAGGGGCTAACAACTTAAGGCCACCCAGAAGAGCTCCTACACCAGCTTGGGACCTTAACTTTGTGTTGGAGAAGCTCACCCTACCCCCTCTGAGCCTGCAGCTTCAGCAGAGTTAAAATTTCTCTCTTAGAAAACAGCCTTGCTTCTGGCCATCACTTCAGCTAGAAGAGTTTCAGAGCTACAAGCACTCATGGCTGTAGAGCCCTTCATCATTTTCCATGCTGACAGGGTGTCCCTCAGGACTAATCCATCCTTCATGTCTAAAGGGGTGTCCAATGTGGCTCTCAACCAATCCATTCATTTGCCCACCTTTTTCCCTAACCCACAAAACAAGGGGGAAAGGATTCTGCACTCTCTAGATGTGCACAGACAGTTCAGATTGTATCTGGATAGGACTAAATCTTTTAGAAAAACTGACCAATTGCTATTCAGCTTCACAGCAGGGGCAGAGGGCAAGGCCATATCCAAACAAACAATCTCCAAATGGATAGCACACCGCATCCATTTTTGCTACAAACAGCATGGGAAACTACCCCCAAACGGGGTTAGGATGCATTCCACCAGGGCAGCCTCCGCCTCTGCAGCTTTTCT
This sequence comes from Protopterus annectens, assembly GCF_019279795.1. Taxonomy (NCBI): domain Eukaryota; kingdom Metazoa; phylum Chordata; order Ceratodontiformes; family Protopteridae; genus Protopterus; species Protopterus annectens. Next base: position 130,613,238 of record NC_056747.1, on the reverse strand, counting down.
CAGAGGGGTCCCCACCAGGGCCATCCTGGAGGCTGCAACATGGACTTCTATTCATACCTTCACTAAGCATTACCACCTGCATATCTTCTCTAAATCCAGAGCAGGCTTTGCCACTGCAGTTTTGCCGGGCATACTAGCCAGTCCCCAGTCTTCTTGACTGCCTCCACCCTTTTCTTCAGCTTTGGGAATCAACCCAGGTGTGATGACTGCAACAGTAAAACACGTAGAACACAGTACAGTTGTGTACACTTACCATAAATGTAGATGTTCGAGTGTATTCACTGTTGCAGTCCTGGTTACCCTCCCTCCTGCCCCCTAACATCTTTTGGCTATACCTCTACTTTCCTTTAGTATGCTTAAAAGCCTTTTTGGTGTATTTGCTTTTTTGTTGGAGGTATATCTTTGTGTTTTTATGTTTAATTGCTCCCCATTAGGGGGGCACCTGACATCTGGGGCCATAAAAACTGATGTAATGGCATCGTCTGCATGTTTTATACCCCCGACGACCTGACGTCATGGAAGAAGGGACAGCAACCGATGCAGGACCCAAGACTTTGTTAATCCGGCCGACTGGGGGCAACCTGCAGGCAGATTACCCAAATGTAATGACTGCAACAGTGAATACACTCGAACATCTGCATTTATGGTAAGTGTACACAACTGTACTTTTTTATATAATTGTCTTAAAATCAGGTCACCCTCAGTGTGCATGTTTATTCTTGGTCAGTTTTATTCATGCTTTCTTATTTATTCAAGCTTATTTATTTAGTATTTTTATTTATATTAAAATGTTTTTTGCTTTTAGAAGCTAATTGATGTTTAGCATGTGCCATTTCAAACAGCTACACTTTAAATAGCTGCATTTTTACATTAGTTCTGTTTGTCTGATGAAGTCTTGCTCATAGAAGCAAGACAAAAGCGCTTACACAACTTGTTTTTTAGGAATTAAAACTTGTCTCAGTGGATTATAACTTGCCTCAGTAGATTATATTTTGTTCCTTGGATTTGTCTTCATAGGTTCATAGGTTCATACTAGGCTATCTGCCCGAGGGTATTTACAAGCCTAGCCCATAGTTTTGTGGCTTACGCCACCCCTTTAGTATGGGGAACTATACCCATTATTTTGCTGTGCCTCTGTTGAGCAGTGACACTGAGGTAATCCCTGGGGTATATCTGCGATCTCCCATCCATTGGTCAAGATTTATCTTGAACAAGGCCATTTTATTCCACAGCATAGGAGTCTTTGGGTGATGAATCTATCCCTCCAGCACGCCCTATTAATAGCCGTGAGTTTTAAGTCTCCACCCTTGTGACTCTGACAGATCTAGAATTTTTGAGGTGAAGGATATTCAGCAAATCTGTGTTAGACATGGCCTTGTATGTTAGGCAAAGGTCACCTCTGAGACAGATGTTTGAGACCCTTTATCCTTTTGGTGAGGAACTTTGTGGCCTCTCCAGCTGCTGCGGCATTGTACTCAATCATTGGTCTGATGAGTGATGAGTATAGGGAGACTATGACTCCCTTGATCTAGATGAGAATCCCTTCATGATAAGGTGGGCAATGTAGAAGGTCTTCCTAACTACTTTAGCTACATGGGTGTGAATGACAGACTACTATCAACCTGGGTCCCCAGGTCCCTGATAACTTCTTCTGTGCTCAGTGGATTGCCACCTATTTGGTAGCTAGGTAACCTTGTTTTTCGAAAGGGTATGACTACTATTTTTGGCATTTAACTTTAGGCCATGGCTCTGGCACCAGTTATCCGCTTCTGAGACCCTTCTGAAGGATATCTGTGTCAGATGTGTTTTCTACTATGGCACCCAGTTTGCAGTCATCTGCAAACTTTGTCAGCCATAACCCTCCTGTGTTTGCTTGTACTGAAAAGTAGATGCCAAACAAGAGTGGGCCCAGGACTGAGCCCTGTGGTACACCACTTCTGACAGGCTTTGAGTCTGACATGGCGCCAGCAACTCTGACCCTGTGGGTTCTGTCACTCAGCCAGTTTGCAACCCATCTTGTGATGTATGGGTTAACATTTAAGCTGATGAGTTTTTCAATGATACCCGAGTGGGGTATTGTCAAGGCTGTATGGACTGCCTTTCCTCATCAATGGCTTTGGTGACTGTTTCAAAAAGCCAACCAAGTTTAGAAGGCATGATCTGCCTTTGACAAAGCCAAACTGGGATGGATCCAAAGTCTGCAAATTCCCTATGTCTTTATTTATGAGGTCCATTATGACTCCATGGCTTTGCAGATAAGGCTTGTCAAGCTAATGGGTCGGTAATTTCCAGTCGGTGGAGGCACCGCCTTTGTGAAGTGGGACCACAGTTGCAGTATCCAGAGGTAAGACTATGATTAAACAGCTGTCCTAGCTGTGGGTTTAATGAGTTCATGGAGCACACAGGGGACACCATCAGGTCCCATGGATGCTGTGTTTTTGCTTTGGGAGAGCAGTTCTCACTTGGGCGTTGGAGATGTTTGGGGCTGCAATCGCTTGGATTAGATATCTCCTTTGGGGGGGAGAAGTTTGCACTGAACCTGTCAGCCAGTATGTTGGCAATGTCTGTAGGATCAGTAATCTTCACATCATTTTGAACTAGTTCTGAGCATATCTGGGAGTTTCCTCCCAGGTTTCTAACATACTAAAAGAAGGCCTTATGATTGTCTTTTGAGTCTTTAGCTATTTTCTCTCAAAATTTGCTTTGGATGATTTTATGAGAGCTCTTAGTTTTTACTTATAGTGATCGGGTCCACCAGACTAAAGAGTCTTTGTTTTGCTTGGGATTGCCTTATCCATGCAGTCCTGCAGGTGCTGGTAGAAGGCATTTGTAGTGATTCAGGCTGCTTGAGTACTGTTTTCTGCCGGCTCGGGGGCGAAGGAGACCACACTAGTCTTTAGAAGTGTGAAGTTCTTTACTGTGGTCTTTTTATTTCAGGTGGGGTGGGATGAGGACCTCCAGCGAGATTAGTTTGATCTGATCTCACCAGTGAGGGGTATACTTCCGGTGTTGAACATTGTGCTCCCATGTTCGTGATGATGAGATCAAGTATGTTTTCTCCTCTTGTGGGGATGGTGACTAGTTGTTCCATGGCATTTGAGTTTTCCAGGAACTTTTGGGCTAGGGTGTTCGGGCTTGAGTAGTGTTCCCAGTCTATATTAGGGTAATTGAAGTCACCTAGTATGATGGTGTTTGGTGATACATTTATCCCCTCTAGTGTTTTCAGGAAGGCCATGTGGGGAAAACCTGTATTGCTGAAACCTGTGGTTGTTTTTCAGCAATACAGGTTTTCCCCATTGGGGAATTCTTAATTGCAAAAAGCATGAATATAGTGTCATTGTTTTATGTACACCATTGTCACAAACATCAGTATAATTACTTACTTTGTAGACTTTTTTCCAGGTTCTTAAATGGTATATCAGTAAACATCCAGGTATAGTTAGGGTAGTGCTTAAATAATGTTTTGATGAATTACAAAGCTTCACTATATACTGTGACTTAGGAGCTGCCTATTCCATAAGAAATATGGGAGTCCTAACCTGGGAAGACTGGAGATGAAAGGGAAGAGAGAGGGGGCTGACTTGTTGCTATAGTGATGAGGAGCAATGGCAACATGCCTAAAGCAAGAAACGGTCTTTTACCCAAACGGCACCTGTCAGCTGAACAGAAAGTAAGGTCTGTGTTGATATGAGAGTAACTGCTAGCAGAAGGGCAGATTCAATAAAGGGTTAAGGATAAGATGGCGTGTGGTTCCAGAGATGAGACTCTCAAACATTTTTCTTTCAGTTTATCACTACCAGATGAAGATTACATTTCATAAGGATGACAAAGATGACATAAAGATGCCTTCTCTATTGGTATCCCTATATGGAACAGAAGGAGATGCTGAGAATCTAATAGTTAATATGTAAGTATAAAGAATGTTAGATGGTCACCATGTTTTTTTTTTTAACCTAAGTCTATCCAGCTTGTAAATATTGCTGCTTTAGAGTTTAGGTACTAAGTACGGTTTTCATTTTCAAAAGAGTTTTGCTATGTGAAATGACTATCATTTCTCAGAAGTGTGCTACCTTTGCCAGCAACTAGCAAAACCATGGAAGAGTGAATCTAGAAATAGAGTGGCCAATTGTAGGATGGACAATGGTACATGCTTTGCTGTGATGACTGAATTGAAGTGAAGAAGGAGGAATTTGGAGAGTAGTGCTAGATAGTGCCAGGATTCTTGGCATGAATATCTGAGATCATCTTTTGCTCCTGTTGGTGAAGGGAGATGATATATGGTAGGTATTATGGAAACAGGGACCCGAGAAAGGAGTTGATGTCGTTTGTCAATACCTAAGAGCAAGGTTTTCATGAAGGGCAGAGTAGGCAGGTCAAGAAAAGAAAGGTGTGATATGGAAATGGATTAAGTGTGAATTGGGGTGGGGAGTGATGAGAAACAAAGAAAAAAATGTCAGGAAAAACAAGCTGACGCCATGAGTCCTGATGGAGAAGCAGCTATAGACGAGCTACCTGACAGATTGAAGAAGACAGATGATGAGCCAACATGATTTAAAAAAAAAAGTTGTGGAAAGAGAAGGCAAACATAATGATTACTATGGCCTGAGTGTACCTCAAAGACAATAAAGCAGAGTATTAAGCAAAATATAATTGCTAGAGGATGTGGATAGAAAATGTTTCTCATAGTTTCCTAGGAACATGCAAGGAATGACATAGGATCCTTGATACGATATTGAGCAATGAGGATGGTGCATGGGGTTAGGATGTTAAGATACCACCAGTGAATAATGACTACACTGTGGTGTGGCTAATAACAGACCAAATAACAAGATTCAAATGTGTCACTTGCTAGGCGAGAGTATGGCGAAATCTATGGCAAGGGCAGAAAACCCAGGACAGAGTCAGCTGTCAGAAAGGAGTAGGGGTAATAAAAAGGGGGGCATTGGAGGAGAGGAGGAGGAACAAAGGGAAAAAGAAGAGGCCCTTCTGGGTAAAAAGAGCTGTTAAAGTGGGAGTAAAGGGGATGGAGAACACAAGTAGACTATGGACAGAAGTAGTGGAGGGCAAAAGGCAATGGGATGTAGAGGCGAAGAAGTAAGGTAATAAGAGAGATTAGAGCAGCAAAAGCGAAGATGGAAAATGAACTGACAATATGGATAAGATGGTAAACAAAAGTATTTTATGTGTGTAGCAGGGTGCTGAAGGAGAAAAGCGGGAGTAGTTTAACAGATTACTGAGGGAGGGATCTAACAGAGGATGGGAGCCGAGCCATGATACTAAGTAACTTTGTGTCTCACAGAGGAGCATAAGGCAGAATACTGGGCTAGGAAAGGTGCATGGAGTAAAAACTGATGGAGAACAAGGCTAAACATTTGGACATGGCACCAGCAAAACCCAACATAGAGATTTTTAGTAAATCTCTGTGTAGTGAAGATATATAACAGGACTGAAAGACTGGTACAGCTGCCTGGGTTGAGATGAAATTGGTTAAGGGTGTTTTAGTAAAAACAGGCTGTTTGAATTTCAGGAAAGCATTTGACACAGTCCACACAATGGGCTACTAAGAAAAATAAAGGGTTAAAAGGTTTAGGAAGTGAGGACAAGACTAGTTCAATGGGTAAATTGTGGCACAAGGGAAAGACGTAAATAGTGGTGCTAGGAGGGGACCATGTCAGGAGAGATGAGGGGGAGCAGTGTTGCACCTCAGTGTTTGAGAACAGGATAAACTATGTCTGTGACTGACTCCAAAATAGTTGCAGGGGTGATGCAGTGGCCTGCAATGGAATCTGGAGAAAAACTGGCTCAGTGAACAAGAAAGACAGCAGTTAAAATGTAATGTAAACAACATACTGCACTTACAGTATAATAATCTAATGAAGAAGAATGATCTGGGGGGTGCAACTCAGCCAGACTGACCAGATGAAAGACATGGGGTTGTGGTAACTGCATCACTGGACCATCTTCTGTAGAGCAACACAGCTGCTGCCAGATCAAACAGGATGGTCAAATGCATCCCTAGCGGACCGAGGTCAGTGACAGGAACTCATTCTACTGCTGTGCTGGACTTAGGTCAGACTTCAGCTAGAGTATTATATCCAGGTTTTGAAACCTCAAAAAGAAATGGACATAGCAACACTCAAGTCCAAAGGAAGGCAAATTGAGCAGTTAAAAGAATGGAGTGGGGATGGGATAGATTGTGAATAAGGTTACAGGAGCTGGGGCAGTTTACAGCTTGTGACTAGGGGAGACATGAACTGGATGCAAAAATCATAAAAGGAGCATGTTGGAGGTTGGATGCAATAAGGGCAGAAGGGGGTATTAGTTACTAATGCAGAAATAGTGTTTAAAGTGGACTTAACAAGTTCTGTTTTACTGATAGGGTGGTGAATATGTGAAACTGACTGCCACAGATAGTGGTGTTGACTAACTCAGTGGAGGCTTTCAGAAGAACATGTCAATGATGGAAGGTAGGTAGAGTGAGCAGAGAAACTGACAGCAGGATGTAATCCCATATGCATATAGCAACAAACGTATCTTTCTGGCATGAACTATGTTTTGTTTTAATCTTTTATAGTGGAATATTGATAACTCTTTCTATATTTGTGTTTTCTAAGCAAAGAGAAGATTGTCTCTAACAAGACATATTCCTTCCTGTTGGTTTCTGATGTTGACATTGGCAATCTCCTGAGGATGAAGCTGAAATGGGAGGATCAGTCTACATGGGGCACCTTACCTATCCTAAAGACAGTTTACTCCTGGTTGCCTAGAAACTATTTTTTTGAACCTGGAATTGAGGTAGAGAAGATCTTCTTAAAATCTGGAGAAACCCAAAATAAGTAAGTAGTCAATGGAATAATGTATTTAAAATTATTTAGGTGACATGTTGTATATTATGTTGGTAAAAGCTGGGCTGTTTTTAACTTTTTTGATTTTAGTTTACTTTAAATCTTACCAGAAAGGAAAGCTAAATGAATTGTGCCTTTAATAAGGACGGGTGTATTATGTGCTGCATTTAAAAATATTGGGAGCACATTTTGGGGCTATGGTTTAAATGCTTGGCAGAGGATATGAGGACCTTGTCGTCAAGTTCTTTGGCCTCTGCTAAGTGCTGTTTAATTAATTAGAAAATTTCAGAAGGAGATATGCTCATCGCAAGCCACTGCTGCAGTAGCATATAGCTATTTGAGTTATATCTTACCAAGGTTATAGCAGTTGGCCAGTCTTCCAGCGCCTTTGGCTCTTCCCACACATGCACCCAGGCAGCTGTAAGCTTCAGCTGGAAAGGAGAAACTGAAGCCTGGGTTCCAAAAACTCAGCACTTTATCGATGCCCTGAAGAGCCCCACTCCTTAGTCTGAGAGGGTCAAATCCTAGCTTCTTTCTTCCACTGCTGGGAGGATAAGTTCCCTTTGGAAATGTCCTTCCTTAGTTTTTCTATTTTATATTTAATTATGCTGGGTCTCTTTAAGAATATATTATTGAAAATGGCAATTAGCAGTTGTCTGGCTGTGTCTGCTCAGGGCTTATTTATATATATATATATATATATATATATATATATATATATATATATATATATATATATATATATGTATATTTATAGGTTCCTATCTAATGGCCGAATTAACAGAATGTAGAATTACACATTCCCGAGACAAGTTTGCCGAACTTACACATTACCAATCGGTTAAACTGCCAAATAACACTAGGCAAAAACACACTACAGTGGGGAAAGTGAATTTACGTGTTTCCCCACTGTAGTGCGGTCTTGGAGTTGGTATATTTAAGTAGGGGGGGGTGTGGGGGGCACAGGCCCCCTGCAAAAACATTTTTATGGTGTGTACTAGTGTGTTTAAGCTTACCTTAAGTCCTTAAGTTTCCGGTGCTTTGCTTGTGAAGTCCACCATGATTAACGTTGTACGAGGTACGCTATGGGATATGTTCAGGTAGAGTTCATGTTCTATTAGGCGTAGTGTTATTTGGCAGTTTAACCGATCGGCAATGTGTAAGTTTGGCAAACTCGCCTGGGGAATGTGTAATTCAGCATTCTGTTAATTCGGCCATTAGATAGGAACCCATACACATATATATATATATATATATATATATATATACACACATATATACACATATATATATATATATATATATATATATATATATATATATATATATATATATATATATATATATATATATACATATATATATATATATATATATATATACACACACACACACACACACACACACACACACACACACTATTTCTAAGGAAAGTGTGCTGTTTGTGTAACTTTTTGAGTGCTTTATTGGGACTTGTATATTTTATGGGGAGTGTCAGTGTTTTAGGTGCTTTTTTACACTTTGTAAAAGCATATACCATTTTTATTGACTCCGCCAAGCATTACTTACCATTCAGGCTTCATTCTTAGAGGTAGGATGGAACAAATCAATGGTATCTCAGTTTCTATTCTGTCAATGCCCAGGAAAAGGAACTCTAAATATGAGCCCTTGCCAACACTACAAGCTCAGTCAATACCTCAGCCATTAGTGGGTGACTGTGATGTGGTCATTGGTTTTTCATCAGACCACTCAGTTTTTCCCCCATATCCCTCTGTTGTAGTCCCACTGGCCCATATGGACCAAGGGTTAACCACATCCTCTTTAGCTGTTCAGGTGTCCTTAATGGATATGGGAGAGCCAATGTCTTTGGCCATGGAAGGTTCAGAGGAGAGTGCAGCCTAATGTAGCTGAGGGAAAATACCTGTTCCATGGGCTGAGGTACCATTCCTAGGTCAGTCCTCCTCTAGGGATTTTCCTAGAAAGAAGAAACAAAAACTTAAAATATTCATCTTCTTCTTCTAGCCCTGTTCTTATTGGTCGGGGCAATTTATCTGGCTCAAGTGTCATTGCAGCTCCCCCAGTACGGATATTTCTTTGTTAGATGAAGATGACAGGGAAGGGAAAAAGGCATCTTTTATTATTTCTTGCTAGATTCCTTACTCTAATTTTGTGGAAGATGTTTCCTCATAATACCCTAGAGAAGAATTTTCTTTCTAAAGCTTTTTCTGGAATGAAAAATCTGTTTCACTGGGAGCAACTTAATATTACATCATCTTTGAGAAAATATTATTGTAGGGCTTAGTTGGATATACTAATAACCAGTCTTGTTGCCAGCCCTGGAGGTTGTATTAAAGGCTGTTCCTCCTCCATTGCCAGCCCTGGAGGTTGTATTTGAGACTGTTCCTCCTCCATCTCTGCCATTGCCAGCACTGGAGGTTGTATTTTAGGCTGTTTCTCCTCTGTTGCCAACTGCCAGCCCTGGAGGCTGTATTTCAGGTAGCCTGTACTAAACCAGACCACATCCAGTCCCTAAAAAACTGACAGTTATTAGACAGAGGAACTTTATAAAGTCTATTTATTTTCATATCCCAAATGTGATCCCTGCAACTATTTCTACTTCTAGTCTATCTGCGAATAAACATCTGGTTTATTCTTCTACAACCGCAGCCTTCAGAATTCTAAACTATTATGCTGAAAAATATGTTGACTTATTTTCCTGGTGTGAGAGACTTTTCTGCCTCTTTGCCATTTACAATAACAAGGCTTACTTGAATTATGTTGTTTTCACTGCTTCTAAGGTTACTAATCATGCCCCAAAGTGTATTTATGATGGTGCTGACTCCGTTTGTGCTCAAAAATTTTCTGATGGTGTGAAATATGAACTATTGGACTCTGTATTGACAAGGAGGTTCTGCTGCCCAAGTCTTCAAACAATTTAGTGAGAGAGGGAAGCTTATTCAGGTAGGTTGCCAAGATTTTCAATCCTCCTTTTCCAAAGCTTCAAAGCCATCACCTTCCTTTTTTTTCCCAAAAAGCAGAACAAACACACACACATCTTTGGCAATCAGACTTTTAAGAAAAAGTGGCAGAAAGGTTCTAATAGAAAAGATTGAACCTTCCTGAAAAAAGGGACAGTCCATCACTAATGAATGACTATTAAAGCACCCCCTGCCTCTCTTCTTTCCCCTCCTTTACATCTGTCCCAAGGGCTGATTCTTCATTTTCATGTTTGCAAAAGATTGTCACATACAAATTAGTTCTAAGTGTTGAGCAGGAGGGCTGCCGATGACTTTGAGAAAGCCTGCCTCCTTTTCTATGAATCCTGCTCCCCAATCAGGCTTCCTTGTTTCCTTCAGTCATCAATCAAATGACTGCTCAAAAGGTCATAGGGCAAGTTCCTCCTACTCTTTGGGGCAAAGGATCTTATTCTAGAGTTTTTCTGGTGCCAGTGAAAGTGCTGTCTTGGAGACCTTTGCTGAACTTGCCCTTGTCCAACCTATTTATAAAGGCTCCAAAGTTCAAAATGTTGACTTTGCAGTATCTGACACCTCTTACTACCCAGTCTGGTAATAGTAGATGTGAAGGATTCCCTTTGATTCAGAGTTCCTAAGGTTTTCTGTGTCTGGGTTACATTGTCAGTTCTCTGTATTGCCCTTTGTTATCTTCTGCTCCAAATGAGTTTACAAAGTTTCTGATTCCAAAGGTAGCTCATTACAGACTGCATGGTACCCACATCTTTCCCTATTTAAATTACCTGCTTATCATTGCAGAGATTTTTTTTCCAGGTGTCTGAGTCCCTTACATGGGTAAGAAATCTCCTAGTGCACCTAGGATTTCAGATCAGCAATTGAAATCCCTTTTAGATCCTCTCAAAGAATTGTGTTTGTAGGGTATCTTTGGACTTCTTGCAAAAGGCATTCCTGACCCAAGAAATAAATGAATCTCTACTTGAAAATGTTCTTAGACTTTTCTCATTAGTCTCAGACTTCAGCAAGAGAAACTCTTAGCATTCTAGGGTTCACGGCATCTATGATTGTCATGGTTCCTCCAGCCAAATTATGCATGAGAAAAATGAAATGGTTTCTAAACAATGTTCGGATCCAGCATTCTCACCCATTAAAATTCCAGATTACAGTTCTGGATTTTGTGAAGAGGTCCTCTGTGCATACATTTACAAAGTATTACAAATTACAAACATGAGTGACCCGTGTTCCACACCTGAAGTCAACTCCTCGTTGGTCCGATCCGACCATAAGCTCATCACCCTCGATATCCACATCCTGCCCCCACCCCCCCCATTAAGGAAACCACAGTAAAAAATTTCTCCAAAGCCAACTTCATGCTTCTTAAGACAGAAGTGGTGAACTTCATGACACCCATGCAGATGGACAATACAGTTACAACTGCTGAATCCTACACAAATGCACTCTATAAGCACTTAACACAAGTGCATGGATCGTGCTATCCCAAACAGAACCAAGACGCTATCCTCCAAAAAACGGAAGCCAATCTGGTGGTCCCCTGCTATAAACAAACTGTACAACAGAAGGAAGAAACTGTTGCAAAAGAGAGTAAAATCCCATGAGTGGAGGAGTTCCCTGGTCAGCCTCATTAAGAAGCTGAGATCCCTTATAAGATCCTCCAAAGCTAGCTACGAAAACAAAATCGCCACTAAATCCAAGGACAACCACAAAGCATTCTATAGCTATGTCAAGAATCTAGATGGCAACACCCAGATCTGCTCTGAGTTACAGCACAAAGGCACGAAAATTACAGAAACAACTGATATTGCCAACATCCTGGCAGATCGGTTCAGTGCATTCTTCCTGTATAGATATGGGCCCTTTAGGGGGTGAGAGGGGGTAAAGTTAGCAGAGTCCCTGTAAACACAACTAGTCAGGTAAAAGCTGCACTCTCTAAAGCCAAAAATACAGCATCCATAGGACCGGACAACATCCCAGGCTGCGTTTTACACGCACTTCAGAACGAACTGGCTCCCCACTTAAGCACCATGTTCAATAATAGCCTCGCATCAGGCTTTGTGCCCACTGAATGGCGCACAGCAACAGTTATCCCACTCCCCAAAGGGGGAGCCACCGCTGATCCTGGGAACTATCGACCTATTAGCCTGACGAGCCTGGTCTGCAAGGTCATGGACCGTATCATCATGGAACTCATAAACAAAGACATTGGTAACCTCTAAACTCTGGATCCCACCCAGTTCGGGTTTGTGAAAGGCAGATCATGCCTCCTGAACCTGATCGACTTCTTTGAGGCAGTCACCAAAGCCGTGGATGAGGGTAAGGTGGTTCACACAGCTTATCTTGATCTCGCCAAGGCTTTCAACACCATCCCCCATTCTGGAATTATAGCTAAACTCATTAAACTAGGTATAAATCTCTGTCACAAGATGGGTTGCCAACTGGCTCACTGACAGAACCCACACTGTAAAAATTGCAGACTCCAAATCTGACCTCTAAGCAGTGACAAGTGGAGTACCACAGGGTTCCATCCTGGGATCTCTCCTGTTTGGTATCTACTTCTCTGAAGTACAGGCTAACACAGAAGGCCTCTGGCTAACGAAGTTTGCAGATGACTGCAAACTAGGAGCCATAGTCAAGTCCCCAAATGATGTGGACATTGTAGAGAAGGGCCTCACTGAGACAGATGCCTGGTGTCAGAGCCATGGCCTCAAGCTCAATGCCAAAAAGTGCAATGTCATCCCCTTTGGTAAAAACTCTGTACCCATGAACTACCACATAGGCAGCAACCTACTTAACACCGAATGCGTGATAAGAGACCTTGGGACCCAGGTGGACAGTAGTCTCTCCTTTGATAGTCACATCGCCACAGTAGTCAGGAAGTCCTTGTACGTGGCACACCTCATCATAAAAGGGTTCTCATCCAGGAAAAAAGAGGTCATTGTTCCCCTCTACTCATCACTCATTAGACCCATTATAGAGTACAACGCCCCTTTTGCAATGTACCTCACAAAACATCTGCAGCAGGTGGAAAGGCCACAGATGTACCTCACAAAGAGGATTACTGGCCTCATACAAATGCCCTTCACTGACTGCCTCAAAAAACTCCAGCTTTACTCCGTAGCATATCGCCTACTCCGAGGTGATCTCTGCCTAACATATAAAGCTATGTCAAACCCAGAGCTGTTGGACATGGTACACCTAAAGAAATCCCAATCCCTCCGAGCTATGCACTCTAGGGACCTAAACCTTGTCACCACAATAAACAGGACACGCTGGAGGGATAGATTCCTGTCCCAGAGACTTCCTATACACTGGAACAAGCTACCCATCTATGTCAAGCAAGTTCTTCATTAGCGCTCTTCAAGAAGAATCTTGATGAGTGGATGGGAAATAGGAAATACACCCCGGGGATCACTTCTGTGTCTCTGCTGGACAGTGGCATAGGAAAATAACTTTCTTGGGTGGCGTAAGCTATGGAACCTTGCTGGCTAGGCTTACATAGGCCCTTGGGCCGATAGCCTAGTATCTACCTATGAACCTATGGACTACTTTTCCAGATCAAGAACAGACTTTACTAGGGCCATTCTCCAGGAGTGCCTTAATCCTAGTCCCACCTCCCCTCACGTGGAATAAGCTGTGGTAATCTACCTAAACAGCTATGGGCTACTGTAGCAGTCATTTATGGGGAGCATAGTACAGTTGTGTAAGTTGCAGTTAACATAACAGTTGATGTTCATCAAACCACTGCTGCAGTAGCCACACCCTGTATCCTTTCATCTCCCTGATTTGTATATAGTTATGTAGTTAAAGTTCAGGATTTCTAACTTTACTCTATTTTCAGGATAGTAATCTTCATTTTCCTGTTGGTAAGAAAGTCCTGAAGTTTTTTTGGTGACCAGGCTGCTGTTTTCTCCTTTCCAGCTTGAGCAATAGCAACCTGGGCTCGTGTGGAAGAAGCCAAAGGCTTTGGAAAACTAGCCAGCTCTTGTACCCTTGGCAGGATATAACCCAAATAGCAACAAATTACTGCAGCAGTAATTTAATTGAATATTTACTGTTATTGTTAAATGCAATTTGCACAGCTGTACTTTCCTTAATAGGCGGGTACACTTACTGGAGAGCCATTACTCCTTGCAACCAACCATTGATGTATCATCAGTAAAGGCGGTGCTTGCTGAGACAGCTGCTGAACATCTGGCAGCATGTTTTTATACACTGCAAACTAAAGCCATTTTAACATAGTGTGTCCTTAGCTGCAGCTCTTACTGAATGTTGTGGAGATGTAATGTATGTTTTGGGTACCTGATGAAATTCCAAGGAATGTAATTGTGTTTGAGCTTAGATTCCTTGAGCATCAAGCACCCAAATCAGAACACACCAAGGAACAAAATGACATTATTGCAGTAAATAAGTGTTTTCCTTTGGAAATTGTTGCTAGTGGAGTTTCTAAGTGTGCAGTGCCACTGATTTTATTTTATTTTTTTTTTTGAGTATTCTCTTTTCCTTTGTTTGTCCGACTATGGAGTTGATATATTTAAGAGGTGTGCAAAGCTGGTCTCCCACATGGATGGTGCAAGGTGGGGTTTCTCACCTGCAAAAAATGCTTACAATTGGAATTTTCATCTTTTTGGTGTTTTGAACGTTTGTGTTCAGAGATGTGGTTCCTTGGCATCTTGTCAGTCAGGGTTTCATAGAAAGATGTCCTCAGAATAGCGAGACTGTAAGTACAACTCAGAGAAATATGCACAGACTCCAAGGGTGTAGTATCTCTGAGTATTCCTCCTAATTCTACATACAGTGATCTTGTCATCAGCTTATATGTGTAGTAAGATGTCGGGGCACAGACCCCTTTGTCAGCGGGAATGTAGGGGGACAGAGTATAGCAGTGAGTTTTGGAATTCACTATTTTTTCTGCTTGAGTGACAGTTTATTCTTCAAAGTGTCATGATTCATACTAGCAGGTCTTGGACTTTTGATAAGGAGCCTTGCAGCTGGTTCGTAAACCATGCATAGTTTCCAAAATCCTTAGTGGAGTGCTGAAGCCTAAGGCCATCTGTCTCTGTCTCAGAGCGTCAGAAATACAGGTTTGCTTTGATGAATTATAGTGATGTGAATTATATGGACCCCCCCCCCACCCACTGATATAGGGGTGTTGAGCTGTCAACTGCTTAATCTCAGCGACCCCGGGTTTTGGGAATTTGGTCAACCTTTTTAATTTATGCCTAAGCACAACTATCCCTTATAGATAGAAAACCCACCCCGATATACAGATGGAGAGATGGGTGGTCCGACTCACATGATCCAACTCAGATTCAGAGGACATGTGCTTGCTGACTTCAGTGTAGTCTGATCTGTCCTTGTGTGGTTTGGGGTTTTATATGAAACTGCTGCATCTTCTCTTTCCCAAAGACCATCTGTAGCTGATTCAGTGTTATACTGCTGGTCAGGACTTTTCCTGTTGGTCAGCCTGTAACTTGTAATTATACTGGTAATTAAATCTGCTTACTGTTCACCATCCTGAAGTAAGGGTAAAGTGAAATTATTACCTTAGAAATTATTAAGGCAATCTAATAAACACTATTGTGCTAAAATCAGACATTTCTAATATGCATATGCTAGAGTTCATGACATGAACGATTTCCTGCTGAAGTTGTAGCTGATAATTACTGTGTCCGAAACATTAGTAATTTTGTCCTTTTGAAATCCATGGCACTGTTAAGGCAGAAGATTAATGGTATTAGGAACTATAGTCTAAGTGCCTCATGTTACACCAGAAGCTGCCAAGAAATAAGTATCTCAGCCAATTAAAATACCATTTTGCATTCTTCTTTTAATCTGCATTAACCATCTGCAGATATCGATACATTTCTGAGACAGTTTTGCAGAGCACCTCCCCAGATTTTAAAATTCCTTGTTTTACAGAGCCGATCAGCGGTCAGTCATATACAGTATTCAACGATTAGTTTATACCTTCAGATTAATGTACTGTTTATATTATTTCTGATTATCAGTGTTTTTAATGGATTATAGTTTATGAACACTATATTAACAGTCCATCAAAAATCCCTGAGATGATCTTGTGCAGTAACATTGTTCCCTACCCCACTCGGTATCTGTTGTGATCCCTAACTGAGTAAAGCTCGTCTCTGATTACATCTATTATGTACAAGGACTTCTAAATGGAATATGTCACAGCATTAAGCCATTACCAGATATGCATAACTTGGAGCCATTCTGGCTTCTATCACAGCACCTTTCATTTTCTTGTAATAGTTTAAACAGAAAAGTGCATTAGTTAAGACCATGTCAATCCATTCTGAAAGAAACCTGATGTCTCACTCCTGTCGCAAACATACATTTATTTTATAATTAAGGTTTTTTCTGAAGAAGTCTTGTCAAGGAAATGAAACAAATGTCCATTTTTTAACTTTGGATCTGATGCTGTCATTTTTATTCTTCCTCGACCTGTGGGTTTCAGATCCAACCTTGGATCTGACTCAGCCAGTTTCAAAAGCTTAAGCTCCGAAGCTCGACATCCTCCCTACCCATAATACCCCCCTCCCCCAGTTGCCTCAGATCTCATTTGCCGCTCGTAGGAGAAGCATTGTGGTTTGCTGACTTAAGCTCCTTGTGAGAAGTTTCCAGTAGTCAGATAAGTTAATTTACTTTCTAGTGTAGTTTTTCCTTCACCTCTATGTTACCTTACCTTATAACCTGTGATATTCTGTAGTCCTATCTCTCCTTCATTCTTACATATGGGTTCGGAGCCGATCCTCAGCTTTAACTCGGCTGATTTCAAAGCTCAGTGTCTCTCAGTTGGCTCGTGGCAAGGCAGGTATCCCATAATGCACTAGTAAGATGTTTGCCATGTCTACGATTTCAGAAGTGCTTGCTTGGCCGTGGTGAAGTTGGATATTTTTCATTACTATTATAGTTATTTTTGATATTTCTGCATATAATATAGCTTAGTTTACATAGTTCTAGTAATAGTTTTTCATAGGTAGTAAATAGTAGTGTGTTTGCTATTTTTCTGTAGTTATTGCTGAGAGCTTGTTGGCCGTCGCTAGGCCATGTTTGTTCTCTGACTGGTATCCATTCTGTGTGCTAGTTTTTTGAGATAGGTTCCTATTAGTGTAGGTCCGCGTTTGTGTTAGGACCTTGTTCCCTAGTATTGTATTTCAGTAGAATAGTATTTTGTGTGCAGTGTCGTTTACTATCTTATTGGCTAGTTTTAGCCTGTTGTTTCAATTCTACATTTTGTGGTACTTTCTGACTTTGCTTCTTTCCTGTTTTCTTACAGCTAGGTCCGTTTAAATTAGAGGACCTAGTCCTCTATTAAACTTTTCTGGTGTTGTTTCCTCAACAGGGCTAGGCCCGTTTAAGTTAGAGGACCTTGTCTTCTTTATTGTTTTTGATAGAGTTCTGTTTGTACTAACCATGTCTAAGGGGTCCAACGATCATAAACCTTCGGGTTTTAAAAAGTGCCTTAAGTGCTCCCAAAAAATGTCAATCCAGTGACAGGCATAGTAACTGCATTCACTGCCTTGGAGCCATTCATCTTCAGGAATCTTGTTCTTTCTGTCACTCCTCCAGTTCCTTAGTTCTCCAAGAAAGGAAGAACAAATGAATACTGAAAGGTCTCCTTAAGCCTTCCTTCGAGGATGATTTAGGCAGCTCTTCATCATCCTCCAAGTCTCCCTCTGCAAAGAAAGAGAAGGTCAAGTTGGCAAAGAGGCATTCTCCTGCACCGACTATTTTGTCTGAACCTCCTCAGAAAGTATTAAAATTGGATAAGCCTTCTACCTCTTTGGCTCCACTGTCCTCGGAGGTTATCGATGTTGACACTGCAGTGTCGGCCCCAAGTCTTTCGGAGCCGACAACTGAGAAATTGCATTGGACCTGGTCCACAGAGCTTTTGCCGGTCTCCCCAACTTTACGATCTCCCATATTGCAGAGATCTAGGTTGCCTACCCTGTCATCCAGATCCTCCAAGAGCCTTTCGGAAGAGGATGTAGAGAGAGTAGTGCTTAGATTTTTGAAGTCGTCTGCTTTACCAAAATTGTTACTGGCTCCGACCCAGTTGGTTCTGGAGCCATCTAAGACCATTCTCCCTGTTACTGTTCCTCCTCCGAGCCATGTTGGTCCTTCGGAGCCAGAGATTTCAGTGCCACTTGTTGTGGAACCCTCGGTTCCAGCACCCCTTGTGTCTGTCTCTGAACAGAGTTCTGCTCTGTCACCTTCAGCGCCGTCCTTGGTGTCTAAGAGCCAAAGCTCACCAGTCAGCCCTGACGGGGACGCTGGGACCCGAACCTCCTTGGTGCTAAGCCTACCTCTCGAAGTGTCGGGTAGGTTGAGCTCGGACCCTACATCCATCTCGGAGCTGATCGCTGTGGAGCCAAAGACTATCTCTGTTTCTGGCTCCGATGACAGCCCCGGTTCCGAGGAGATCTGCATTCAAGATGATGAGGAACATGCTGTCTCGGTCGTCCGCTCCAGAAAAGGGTACCGATACTCTTCCCCCTCAAGCACTGACCTCTGTCTCAGCACCATCTCTCTCTCTCTTGACAGCAGAGACCTGAAGCCTCAGGAGCCCCAGTTGGGTGGCCCCCAGTCTTCCGAGACCTCCTCAGAATAGCATTCTGAGGAGCCTCCTCGGAAACTCTGAAGAGGACATGCAAGAGGAAGCATGTAGACTCCCCAGACACTGACCTCGAGGAGTCAGAAGGGTCCCCTAAGTCGTCCTCTGATGATATCTCATTTGTAGATATCTTAGTGGGCCAGCCGCCTCTCTGCTTCAGGATTTCTGTCACCCCTTCTGATGAGGAGTCAGTGTACTAGAAGGCTTTTGGGTATCACCCTTCAGCCTCTTGAGTGTCTCCACCTTTTGATGAGTTCCTGGACCTAGTTAGTCGAAAGGTGTGGGAAACTCCTGATGCCATGAAACCAGTCCCCAGAAGACCCAACAAATTTCTCTCAGCACCCAAATAGAAAGAGTTCTTCACCAAATGTGTGCCTGTAGATGCCATGGTGGTGGCAGCAGCCAGAAAGAAGGAACTAGCGGAGACTTCTACATCTGTCCATCCACCGAACAAGGAGTCTTCAACGATGGATAGATACGAGAAGCGTATCTTCTCTTCAGTGGCTTTTACTCTCCGATCGCTAAATTATCTCACACATTTTACTAGGCTTCAAAGAGATCTCCTTAAGGAACTAGGAGATACTCTCCAAGGTATGTCAACTGAAGGAGTCCCTGAGAAAGTTACTGCTCAGTTGTCCACCTTAAACTCCATTGTTAATGCCTTCATGAGGCTGATATCCTATGCAGCAGATGGAGCGAGTAGGGCAGCGGGTTCAGGAGTTTCCCTTAGGAAACACTCCTGGATGCGCTTATGTAATTTTGCAGAGCACTTCAAATCTACTTTTACCAACACCCCCTTCGACGGTTTCTCTTTGTTTGGACCAAAGGTAAAAGATACACTCACCAGGTGCAAACAGGAAGGGAAAACTCTCTCTGCCGTGGGAACATGTTTTACCATCCCTTCTAGACCATACCCCAAGGGTCAGAGCGGCTGGAAAATGTGGTTCAAGAAATCTCAGAGATTTTTCCCGGATGCACAGGGTGATTCCTCCTTCAGAGGCAGAGGAGGAAGAGCTAATGGTAGACGTCTTCCTAGAGGCAGGGGGGGTCTGCAAAACCAGGGTGGCCGCGATTCCTTTCGTGGTCATCCCTATCAGCGCTCCTGATGTGGGGCCCAGCTGCGCTTCCCTGGAGCCAGTCAGGGGTCGCTTATCTTTGTGTATAGAAGCCTGGCTCAGCATCACCCAAGACAAGTGGGTACAAAGAATAATCACCAGAGGATACTCCATACCCTTTTTTCTTCCACCTCACACCCCCCCAAGAAGATCCCACATGTTCCACCCAATCACAGGGATCAAGCAATCATAGAAGTTGCAAAGTTGCTTTCAAAGAGTCATCCAAACCGTCCCCGCAGACCAGATAGAATTCGGAACTTACTGCAGATTCTTTTTAGTGCCAAAATTAACAGGG
Source organism: Protopterus annectens (assembly GCF_019279795.1). Taxonomy (NCBI): domain Eukaryota; kingdom Metazoa; phylum Chordata; order Ceratodontiformes; family Protopteridae; genus Protopterus; species Protopterus annectens. The sequence goes on along the minus strand of NC_056747.1, from coordinate 130,593,361 downwards.
GACTGGAGGCCCATTTTGGACCTCAGTAAATTAAACAAATCAGTAAAGAAGTCCAAGTTCCGAATGGTAACCATGCAGTCTATACTTCCTCTGTTATGGAAAGACAATTGGATGTGATCCATAGACCTCCAAGATGCATACTACCACATCAAAATAGACAGAGCATCGAGGAGTCATCTACACTTCTGGCTGGGAGCCAGTCATTACCAATTTCGTGGTCTGCCCTTTGGTCTCACCACAGCCCTCAGGGTGTTCAGCAAATGCATGGCGGTAGTGACAGTTCACTTGAGACATCTTGGATTCCAAGTGATTCCATACCTGTTCGACTGGCTCCTGACCAGCACCACCAGGCATCTACTCCTACAAGCCAGGGATTCAATCATCCAGCTCTGCACCCAGCTAGGAATTACGATAAATTGGGAAAAGTCTGCCTTGTCGCCCTCTCAATTTGTGACTTTTATAGGTGCAGAAATAGACACAGTAGCCATGATGGCTCATCTCCCTGCAGACAAAATTCAAAATCTCAAACAACAAATATTCAGCTTACTTCCTCAACAAAGAGTCTAGGCCAAGACGGTGCTTAAACCTTTAGGAACCATGGCTTCTACCATAACTCTAGTTCCACTAGCCAGACTGCATATGCGAATCCTTCAATGGCTACTCTTTTCCTAGTGGTCTCTTCAACAACTGCCTCATCATGTTCTGATAACAGAATCTTGCAAAAAGGACCTTCGTTAGTGGATTCAGCTCAATCAGCTGATGACAGGAACACCCTTCCTTCCTTACCAACCCATTGCTACTATGACCACGGATGCCTCCCAGATAGGGGGGGGGTATTAGCTAGGCAGGACTGTCCAAGGCACATGGCAAGATCACGAGGCTCACTTGCATATCTGTGTTCTAGAGATGAGAGCAGTGCTACTAGCGTTGCAAGCACTTCACGACTTTCTTCCTCTAGGGACGATAGCAATCTAATCGGACAATATGTCAGTGGTATGGTATCTAAACAAGCAAGGAAGAAACGGGTCTTACCCCCTATGTCGAGAGTCTCTTCGTGTTTAGCAGTGGGCGATATCTTCCAAGCGCTTTCTTGTAGCAACGCATATCCTGGGGACAACCAATGTGATAGCCGACAAGCTCAGCAGGGCAATCTTGATGCCGCATGAGTGGTCTCTGAATCAGAAAGTCGCGGAGCAGATTTTCCACAAATGGAGACAGCCTTGCTGCGATCTGTTTGCCAGTCCAATCAACACCAAATGCAGCAACTACTTCTCCCTTATTCCCCCTCCGGGGGAGTCACCGAGAGACGCACTTGTTCACAATTGGCCTCCGGGACTTCTTTATGGATTTTCCTCCCTTTCCGCATGTATCGAAAGTGATCCAGAAAGCAAAGTCCTTGGGGAAGCAAAATGATTCTGATCACTCCTTACTGGCCTAGTCAGATTTGGTTCCCCTTTGTCGGGCCTCATCTCCTAGACAATCCATGGACTCTGGACCAAGTTCCAGACCTCTTGACACACATGACAGGCTGCCTTCACCCCTGCCTCCACACCCTCAACTTGGCTGCTCCACTTCCATCCCTAGTGAGGCTTCATGATTTTTCACCTGCGGTAACCCATATCCTCACGTTTTCCCACAAACCTTCCACGAGGAAATTATACACTAGCAAATGGAGAAGATTTTCTGTCTAGGCAAAAGAGAAAAATGTAGATTCTTACACAGCATCCATCCCCTTGGTGTTAGAATTCCTAACCGAACTTTTCCATCAGGGATCAGCTGCTGCTATGATTAAAATTCAACTGGCAGCGATATCCAATTTCCATTTGGGACAACATGAGCCTAATCTGATGGCTCATAGATTGTGTAAAACTTTCCTTTAAGGGACTACCTTGCTAAGACCTCCCTTTCAGGAACCTCTATCTCTTTGGGATCTAAATTTCGTTCTGTCCAAACTTACTTCCCGCCTTTTGAACCCGCGCCTTCTTGTGAACTGAAGTTCCTGTCTTGGAAGACCATTTTTCTAGTAGCTATTACATCTGTTAGAAGGGTGTCAGAGTTGCAAACACTGTCAGTCAAACCTCCTTACTTGATTTTTCATAGAGAGAGAGTTTCCCTTCATACAAACCCTTCTTTCATCCCCAAAGTTTGCTCTCAGTCTAATTTGAATCAAACTGTCGAACTGCCAGTATTTTTTCCTAATCATTCAAACAGTGCAGAATATAAATTTCATCAACTTGATGTTCACAGACAGTTACGGTTCTAGCTACATAGAACCAAGGAATTTAGAAAATCAGACCAATTGTTCACATCTTTTTCTGAAACTAGGATAGGTATGCCAGTCTCTAAGGTAACTCTATCTAATTGGATTTCCAACTGTATCTCATTTATCTACTCTTCCAATGGAAAGGAACTTCCGTTTAAAATTAAGGCTCATTCTACCAGATCCCTGTCCACATCTGCTGCCTTTCAAGCTAGAGTCCCAATTGACAGTATTTGTGCAGCAGCAACTTGGGCTACCCCTCATACATTTATTACTCATTACAAATTGGATTTGACCTCAAGGAGTACAGCCTCCATTGGTTCCACGGTTCTTAGGAGTATATTCCCGTGAGCCACCCGAGAAAATTGTGCTAGGGACGCTGTCCCATATGTAAGAATGAAGGCGAGATAGGACTACAGAACATGAAGTTAGGTACTCAGCATAACGTTCCATGTTTGTGGTCCATCTCGCCCTTCATTCTTACGACCCCACCCACCTACCCCATCCATGTATCCTTTGAGGATATGGAGACAGGATAGCATTGCCTTTGGTAGGGTGGAGACTTTTCATCTTTGTTGTTCCTTGTGTGGATAACTTTTCTATTACTTTTTTAGTTAGCAGCAAACAAGATCTGGGGAATCTTACTAGTGCACTATGGGATACCTGCCTTGCCACGAGCCAACCGAGAGACTTTGAGCTTTGTAATCAGCCGAGTCAGAGCCGAGGATCGGCTCCAAACCCATATGTAAGAATGAAGGACAAGATGGACTACAAACATGAAATGTTATGGTGAGTACATAACTTCTTTTTTCTGGCTTATAATATAAAAAAGTCTTGGTTTAGTACTTTTGCATCTGTTGGCGCATTCTTGCCGGGAATTGTTCTTTTCCTTTTCTTTCTTCATCAATTTCTAATCTTCCTTCTTTTAGTCTTGTAGGATGTCTGAGAAGCCTTAGGTTTCAAAAAGTGCACTTCCTGTGGGCACAAGATTCCCTTATATGATGCCCACAGGGAGTGCCTATATCTTCTAACCTCAAAGTCTCCTGCTTCATCTGGGAGGGGTTTCATCAAAGAACACTGACCAACAGAGGAAATAAACTCATTTTGAAGGGCCTTTTACCTTCTTTGGCCTTGTCTGCAGGTTCTTCTTCTTCAGGGGCTCAACCCCCTTCCAAAAAACATAGAGAAGACAGGGAACGCAGAAAACATTCCCAGGGAAATCTGCTTCCTCATCTTCGGACAAGGCTCCTAAGGTGCCTGATCCCAGACCCTTGGATCCAAGTAATTCCACTCAGTCCTCTCCTCAGCCCCAAGCTCCTTTGCCTTCAGAGCCTCCTCCTTCTACCACAGGGTCTGCCTGTAAAGAGAGATCTCCGAGGATTTTGTCCAGGGCGCCTTCCACAGGATCACTTGTTAGGTCTTCCCACAGCCTTTCTGTATCAGAAGTAGTCAGAATAATGAGGCAGTTCCTTCAGACACAGATCCAGGTGGAGGTCTTACCAGCCCTGTCCTGTACTGGGACCATGAGCAGACAGTCACCTTCTGACCTGTAGCTCTTTCTCCTATCCAACCTGTTGCTTCAGAACCCTCAGATCCAAAGGCTCTGAGAGACTAGGTGGAGCCGATAGTGGATCTCTCCTCAACTCTGGCATCTTCTTTGACTCACTCTGTCCTGACTGTGTCAGGGCAGAGCAGCTATCAGAACCAAAGCCTTGACTTTGGCTCAGAGGAGTTGACCTCAACTCCCTCGGAGTGTTGGCATTTGACAGCTTGGCCCCAGCTTCCCTCTGAGTGGAGGGCTGGAGGGGCTCTGGGATTCTCTGTCCCAGTATTTTTGGCGTCTCCAGCCCATTCTGCTGTCGAGATGGGGAAAGGGTTCTGTAGGGGATCCTCAGCTCCCACTCTTTCGTATTCACTTCTTAACCCCTTGGAGACTGAGACCTCAGCCCAGCAAAGCCTGCAAGTACTTCCATCTTTGGAACTTCAGATCTCTTCCAACATCTCCCTGGAACACCCCAGTCAGGGGATTCCCTGGAAGAGAAGGTGCAAAAGGAGATACCTGGATTCCCCAGCAGAATCAGTCACAGAAGACACTGATTTCAAGGAAGGGGAAGGGCCTCCCAGATTTGCACCCGAGGATGTTTCCTTCAGAGAAATTTACAAATCCTGCACCAAAGAAGTGGTTGACCTTCACAAAACCCTACTCCAGAGTAAATGATGTTCTTGGAGGCTTTTGGGTCCAATCCTTTTGCATCTTGGGTATCCCCCCTGCTGAAACACTCATCAAATTGCTATCATGCAGGGTGTGATAGCATACAGACATGGTAGAACCTATCCACAAGAGTGAAGACAAAATCCTTGGTGCTCCCCCTGACCGACCCTGTTGGACTAAAGGAATCCTAGTAGATGCCATAGTTGTGGCAGCCACCAAGAAAGAGCTGGCCCAAGAAAGTTCCACTGTCCATTCCCCTAACAGGGAGTCTAGGGCCATGGACAGATTCAGCAAGCGAGTTTACACCTCACCTACATTCACCTTTTGAGCTGTAAACTTCCTTTACCATTTTACTAGGCTACAGAAGGATTTAATCAAAGAACTCTCTAGCTTGGTCCCAGAGTCCATGTCTGATGAGGAGAGGAAATCCTTCTCTTCCAGATTGGCCACTCTACAGTCAACTTCTGATGGGTCCATGAGGTTAATCTCCCATGTGGTGGAGGGTACCTCAAGGGCTGTCATTAGATGCCATGCCTGGATGCAGCTGTGTGACTTTGTGGAACCTTTCAAGGTGTTTTTCGTCAGTGCCCCTTTTGATGGATCATCTTTGTTTGGGCCCGCTGTTAGAGACATACTCTGTCATAGTGAGAAATATGGAAAGACCCTGCCTGCCTTCGGAATCCATTTTTCTACCCCCTAAAGATCCTTTTCAGGAATCAGTGGAAGATGGGGTGGAAAACTGTGGTTCAAGAAATCTCAAGGTCCTTTTCAAGAATCTTAGGGAGAATATTCCCCCAGAGGCAGAGGTGGAAAGGGTTAAAATGGTAGATGCTGCCCATGTGGCAGAGGGGGGGGGGGTCCTGCAAAATCAAGGGTCTCGGGATTCTTTCTCAGACAGGCCCTTTCAGTGCTCCTGAAATGTTGCCCAACTGTCCTTCTCTGGAGGTAGTTGGGAGTCGCCTATTCTTGCACCCAGAAGCCTGGCTAGCCATCACAAATAATTGGTAGGTGCAAAGGATAGTATCCAGAGGATACTCCATTCCCTTTTCAAAACTCCCCAAACCAAGAACCTCTCTCCTGGATGTTCTACTGAATCGGAGAGATGCAGTGGAGTTGCAGATCTCAAAGCTGCTCCACAAAAGAATCATTTAGAAGGTCCTGCCAGATCAACACGGATCAGGCATTTACTCAAGATTCTTTTTAGTACCAAAACACCAGGAGACCTAAAGCTCATCTTGGATCTAAACCTTGTCATCACAATGAACAAAGCATGCTGGAGGGATAGGTTCCTGACCTAGATACTCCCCATACTCAGGAGTAGACTGCCCATATATATCAAGCAAAGCGCCTCATTGGCCCTCTTCAAAAGGAACCTTGATGATTGGATGGGAGATAGGAAATTCACCCCGGGGATCATGTCAGTCGCCCTGCTAGACAGGGGCCTGGAGAAGTAAATATTGTGGGAAGAAATATCCAGGGAATTGTTATGGCTAGGCATGCATATGCCCTCGGGCTGATAGCCTAGTACTAACGTATGAACCTATGGATCTGACATCCCTGAACAAGTCAGTAAAAAACGCAAAGTTCAGGATAGTTATGGTCCAGGCCATTCTACCTCTTTTGAAAATGGATGGCTGAATGTGCTAGTAGAGCTGAAGGATGTATACTGCCATGTACCAACCATTTTCTTATTGCAATGCATATTCTGGGGGAGAGCAACATTCTAGTGGACAGGCTCAGCAGAGTCTTACTGATGCCTCATGAGTGGTCTGAATCAGTCAGTGGAGAACATGATCTTCCACAAATAGGGTTAGCCTTGCTTTGATCTCTTTGCATCTCTCCACAACAACAAGTTAGCAGGTTCTTCATCTCAGGGGCAGTCACCCAGGGATGCTGTGGTCCATGCTTGGCCTCCTGGATTACTTTATGCCTTTCCTTCTCTGCCCTTGATCTTCTAATTTCTTCAGAAAGCTTCCAGGTAGAACAGCAAAGTGATTCTCTTTGCCCCCTTTTGGCCTAGGCAAATCTGGTTCACCTTCCTTTTGTCTCATCTGGTTTGCTGTCCATGGATGATTGAACCATGTCAAGATCTGCTATCCCATCCATTAGGGCAAATTTACCCCAGTCTCCCAGGATTGAAACTAACTGCATGGATTCTCCAATCCCAATGATGGCTAGATCTGCCAGGCTTTCATTCCCAGTCTGAAACATTCTGATCTCCTCCCACAAATCTTCGACTAGAAGAATTTACAAGAGCAAATAGAAACTATTTTCTATTTGCGCTCAACAGCAGTAATTCTCTCCTGTTCCTGTACTGCTCGATTTCCTTGCTCATATTTTTTATGAGGGGGACATTCACTCCACTGTAAAAGTACAATTGGCAGCCATTTTTGATTATCGTATCAGAGACTATTCATAATCTTTGGCCTCATCCAAATTTTGTAAGGCCTATCTTAGAGGTACTTTCCTTCTTCGTCCTCCCATCAAAGATCCAACACCTCTTTGGGATCTAACTATAATTTTACAGGCTTTGGCTCACCTTCTTTGTGAACAGCCAAAGTAAATTTTAAATGCTTATCATGGAAGACTGTTTTTCTAGTTGTTATCACTTCTGCAGGAAGAGTATCTGAACTGCAAGCTGTGTCCTCTAATACCCTTATTTAATTTTTCATAAGGACAGAGTGACATTCCGTACTGATCCATCCTTTCTACCCAAAGTTGTGACTTTCTCAATCCATCAACTTACCAGTCTTTTTTAAGTTCGAAAACAAAGGGGAATGTACTCTTCATGTGTTGGATGTTTAGAGACAGTTGCATTTTTTTCTAAACAGAACTATATCTTTCAGAAAATTTTATATCTTTTTCGGATGTCAAAAAAGGTAAACCAGTCGCCAAGACAACCTTAGCTAAATGGTTAAGGGACTGCATTTCGTTTGAGTATGAATTCAAAGGTGTTTCCTTACCTCAGCGAATCGAGGCTTATTCCACTAAATCAGTGGCGACTTCTCAAGATTTTTGGGCTAAAGTTTTGATTGATGATATTTGTTCAGCTGCCTCGTGGTCAGATTCTCACACTTTCTTTTCCCACTACAAACTGGACATTGTGTCTAAAAATACAGCTGCTTTTGATTTTGCAGTGCCCTGGAATATCCGTCCATGAAGGCCACCCAAGGTTGTTGTAGCTGGGGACTCTGTCCCACAGGTTAAGGAAGAATGAAAATGACAATATCAGATAAAGAAGTTATGTACTTACCATAACGTTCCATCTGTGTTGTCCTTTTTCATTCTTCCTCGAACTTCCCTCCCTCCTTCCCCTGTCCCTCTAGTGAATGACCTGATAGATATGCTTATAAGAACCTCTGTTCCCTGTTGAGCTCCTGTTCTTTCTCTACACTGTTTCAGTAAATTTTGAAAATGTATGTACATTGTGTATATTACGGTATAATTGGTAAACATGGTAGCAGCAAACTCGATCCAAGGTAACTGGAGGGAAATGAGACATTATGGGCAGGGGAGAAGCTCGAGCTTTGGTGCCTAAGCTTTTGAAAGTGTCCAGGTCAGATCTGAAACCCACAGGTCGAGGAAGAATGAAAAAGGACAACACAGATGGAAAGTTATGGTAAGTACATAACTTCTTTTTTCTATTTACTCTTTATATTCTTAAACCTGAGGGGAGTACTTCCTTTGCTATTTCTCCCCAATGTAGTGTGATTTTAAAATGTTATTCAGCAGGATAACTGTATTTTCTTTAATATGTATGTGTATAATTACAGAAATATTATCTCCTATTTTTCAGAGTGGTGCTCTGCTCAGAAAATTCTGCTAACTTGGCTCTGTCTGAGGAAGTTACATTTGTGAAGTGTAAACATGGACTGAAAAATGTTACTGAAAGGTATTTTACAATAATCAGCATACAACAAAACTTGGCTAGATTTGCATCTGTTGATAATCACTAATGCATTAGTCCTGTGGCTTTATTGCAGTCAGGTGTATTATTAGCCCTTGTATAGACAAAGAAGAAGAAAAAAAACGGCATGATTTTCGAAAGCCTACTATGCACTGGTTTGTTTTCAGCATTTTTTGCAAACTATTTTTGTAGTTTTGCATACAGTATCTCCTCAAACATGGTTGGGGTGTATCATTTAAATCACTGTTCTGTACAGCTTCCTAGCAGTTGGTGTATGAGAACGTCAGCAGTGTTTTCTTCCTGATAATGGCAGCTTTTTTTCTCCCTTGCAACATGTCAGAATGACAGAGACTAGGCAGGTACATCACCCATAAAAGCTGTATTTCTGAACAAACTACACTCAGCATGAGATATTTAGATGGTATTTAGCTTCTGATAGAATTCAGTTGCATTTAAGTTGCTTGATGGTAGGAGGAAGCAATCAGCTCATCTGTATACACTTCAAATACATTTAGCGTTCAACGTCTGCTCCTTTGCTTTCTTCCCCTTCATTCTTTCTCCTCTTGTCCCACGTATTCATGAACAAATCAATGGATTCTTCCTCTCCACCTCTTCTGGCAGTCTGTTCCATAGGTCCATTTCCCTCACCATGAGCTAGTACCTTTGCATATCCATAGAGCAGTTGGCCTACTGCTTGTACCCCTTCCCTTCCCCCTGTTCTTTGCATTTATGAGGTCTCCTTCAAAACTCTGAGATGATCTTGTGCAGTAATATTATGCACCCTGCACTACCCTACTCACCATCTCTTGTGATCCGTATGTGAGAAAAGCTGGTCTCTGGTAACATCTGTCATGTACAAGGACTTCTAAATGGAGTATGTTACAGCAGTAAGCCATTACCATATCTGCATAATTTGAGCCATTCTGCTTGTAATATTTTTTATTGAACCAGAAAAGCATGTTAAGATAAGACCATATCAGTGCATTGTGAAAGAAACCTGATGTCACTATCCATGTGTTTATCTTTTTCCAACATACCTCTTCAAGACCTGTATGCAAGACATGAAGAGGTTTGGAAAGCCCTGAACTGTGAGTAACACGGTTTTATCAAAAAGGGAAGTCAGAAAAAAAGCTTTTGTTCCAGTGCTGCTTAAATATTTAAGTTTCACTTATAATGACCTGTGTGGCAATACTACTTTGCATTTTTCTGATTTGTTTCCATGTTCTAGCTAAAAAAGTTGTCTGTTTGAAGTTTTAGTGTATTCTGGGACCTCAGTTTTGTAGCTGAATTTACAGTTGTGGGAAATTGTGTTTCTACAGTATACTGCAGTTGTTTGTCCACAAGTGGAATTACTTGTAAAAGCTAGCGGTTTGTATTTTAAACCCTGATGGCCCTTAGTCTTTTAGTTTCATTCACATTTGTTGCAGAAATGTGGACTGTTGCCAAATATGAGCCTTATTCAGTCATTTATCAGTGCACTGTTTTCATAAACAGTGTTACTGGTAAATGTCTGCGTAGTCTGGTGCCTTAAACTGTAGTTAAATTTCAGTACTGAGTATTTTGGGTTTTTTTCTGCTCCAGGATTTGTGCTTCAGCGCTTTTAGTGTTGATATTCTTGTTTTTTTCCTATTATATTCTAGTTATCATTTAAACTTTCTAGTGCCCCCTCTTCCCCTGCTCTTTGTTTCTTCCTCAGCCCTCACTGAAACATTAAGCTAAAGTTTCTGAAAGCACTCCAGTATTAGCTTCATTTTGTCAGATCCCTGTTTAGCTAGCCTACTTCTTCCTTGATTTTTTTTTCTCCAACCCTCCCACCCTTTTCCTCTTGAGTTTTTATATAGCTGTGTCTCTGGCCTCCGCCCCTTATGGTAATCTGATTTCCAAAGTCCCCGACTTCCCTTTTTCATTGTTATTGTCTATTGTATAAACTGTTTATGTACTCTTCCCACCCATTGTTGTCCACACATCCATGATGCTGAGTGCCCACCTAGCAAAACCAACATTGCTATTCAGTAAACCTCCTTTATTACATATTGTCTCCTGCTCATTTTCCCAGAGCTCAGCAAACCTTTGGTATTGTAGTCTGTGTTCCAGAAGTGTTTTACTTTCTAGTGCCATCCGGGCAAAGCTAAGTACTTCTGATTGCTAAATCTCACTTACTTTAGTGTTTTGAATGACTGCTACTTTTGCCTGCTTTTATTTGTGCTTTTCACTATATATATTTTTCAAAAAAATTCTCTTCCTGTCACTGGTACTGCTGTAAGACTGTCTTGAAATTGCCTTCAGCAAGTGATTTCCAGCTAGTTTGATTTATTTGTGACAGGAATGCACTTGTGGGTCTCTTCTACCATGTTTCTACATTAGGATTACTAGGTTTATCCCTGTTGTCATAGAAGGTGGTTTGTCTGATCTATCTGGCTTGGAAAACACAAAAGCCCTCATAGTGTAGTCATTTTATTGGTTAGAGGACTTATTGGTTAGTTTTCTGTTTTTCTCTGCTGCTATAAATTCGGTGCTTTTGCGTGGAGATGCTCATCATGCAGCAGCAGTTAGCACTGGCCTGTACAGTAGCAAACACCTAGAAGGCACATTTTCCATATAGAAAAAGCAGTAAATACAGAGCAAATATTTTGCACGCCGATTAGCTTAGAGCAGCTAGATGGTCACTGTGGCAATACCTACAGATTTAGTGGAATTCAATATTATGTAAATATCAAAGTCAGTAGAAGTACTGTTGTGCATAGTATATCCCAATAAAGCACCCTTATTAAGCTGCACCAACAAAATATAGCCTTCTAAACCCAATTCACCAACCCTTGTTGCTCACCAGTCAAAGGACTGGATAGCATGAATATGCAATTTTCTAACGTCTCTGTAGCCAGCTTGGTGGATATCAGCATCTTGGATAATGTAGCAATTGTCTCATGTTTACCAACAGTCAGATAATCCTTAAAGAAAGAGAGACAGTATAGGAGAGGTATACTTACACAATGAAACTGCAGGCTACAAGCATATAAGTGCATATCAGGTTGTTGAAACCATGCACACAGCACTCACCTCACATAGTACACAAGACACACACATAGATTAATGTCTGCCAAGGTACATAAAAGCAATCTTTCTAAACAGAGGTTGCCTAGACCACCCATTGGCAAACTTATGCCTCAGCAAATCCAAAGGCACTCAGAAAAAACAACACATAACACCACACCTACAGTCACTCTCAGTGGAGCCCAAAACACTAAGCCCCTAAGCCAAGCAGAAACACATTTCCCAGGACTCTTGTTATAGGGGACTCCATTGTAAGGCATACTGATGCCCCTCTAATCAATCTAATAAAGAGAAGATAACTGTTAGTTTCTTATCTGGAGCCAGGAACTGCCAAACCATGCATGCACTCATGTCACTACACCACAGGTACCAGTATGATTCTATCACAGTCCATGTGGTGTATTACATATGCACTCGGGTAACTACAGCACAGGTACCAGTATGATTCTATCATAGTCCATGTGGTGCATTTCACAGGCACTAGAGTCACTACACTACAGGTACTAGTATGATTCCATCATAGTCCATATAGCTATAAATGACCTGAAACATACCTCCCTGGATTGTATGATGAGGCACATTGCAGAGCACTCACATTGTGTGTCTCAGGTTGGTTTGAGCCTGGCACTGAGCTCTGAGGCTAATGCCACAATATGAGCAAAAACTGATTGATTTCAACAACTGGTTATCTTTCTGGTTTCATTCTAAGGGGATAAAATATTTGTCAGCTTCAGAGGACATAGTTAACAGACCCATGTTGCTTTGCCAAGCATTGTCTGCACCTGTCCCCTCCAGGCTTTCAAATACTGACTAAAACTTTATCCACCCCTTTAATGTCATTTTTAGGCAATGACAAATTGGCAGACCTGCCGACATAACAAAATCAACTCAACTGAACCTCAAGGAGTTGCTGCTCAATGCCAGGGACCAAAATAAAAACAACACCCCCTCCAAGCCCTCCTCACATTCAAGATTGTAGACATCTGTGCAGCTCCCGACACATGGTTTAAAGTGGCAGAGGGTACCCTAGCAGTGCAAGGATTCAGTACCTTCCACACTTTTAGATCAGTAGCTGCACAGACAAGGGCTAAAGGTTGAGGCGTCTCAGTATACATCAGTGACAAACATACCCCTGTAGTGGTCAAACAGGATGATGTGCTGGAGTTCCTCATCTCTGATGATGTGTTGATCACTGTAGACAAAATCCTGTACTATATCCTAGCCAGCTACAGGCCACCCTCCATATCCCAGGAAGCTCCCAATATATACTTGGACCTACTGGAGACACTTACTTTCCAACCTAACACCCTACTCATAGGAGAGTTTTAGTTATCCATCTAAAGACTGGAAATGCTACATGACCTCAAATCTCCAGGCACAGAGATTCTTGGACTTCATAAACACAAACACCCTTGAACAAATACACCCACTAGAGGCTCCAACATACTGAACCTCATACTCACAAATATGGTAAAATGCTGCACCCCCCATGTCTCATCCTCCCTGGTAAGGTCCAACCATAAAATTGTCTCCTTCAAAGTCAGAATCAACTTTCTAATCTCATTAAAACTAGTAACAGTTAGGAACTATTCCAAAGGCAAACTTCTTTTTATTAAGTGATGGTTTGTCAAAATTCAATGCCCCACCAAACCCTGAGAACACAGCAGCCTAGCTAAATTGCTCTCAGAAACTCTTGAGTAACCGTGTCAGTGGCTGCATAGAGACTGCTGTACCTACCAGAAGTAAGCCTAGAACTAGCTCTAGAAACAGACCACCCTTGTGGCATCTCAAATTAAACAAGATATAAAACAAAAAGGAAAAAATATGGCAAAAATAAGGAAGGGAAATTCCCATAGACATAAAATTCTCCCATCAAACTAAGGAGGTGACTGTGTCAAACATAGCCAACTTTGAGGTTAAGATATCCTCCCAGGTGAAAGATAACTATAAGGCCTTATTCAGTTTTGTCAGAAACCTCAAGGTAATGCACAACAATTTACTAAACTGGTGGTTAATGGTGCCACATTCACTGAGCCTGATGATATAGCAAATCTGTTAGGAGACAAATTTACTTCTAACTTTAGTCCCCTCTCACCCTTAACCATCCCCCCAAAAATACCATCATACATAACCCTCCAGCTATAACTAGGGATCATTTACTGACTGCACCTTTTAAAGCCAAGACCATGGCCTCAATGGGCAGCAGTAACTCTCTCCTGAACAGTCTAAAATACAACTTAGCAGAATCCTTGGAGTTGCTATTTAAGTATAATGTTAAAAACAGGCTTTGTGCCATGAGCATGGAGGACTGTGACAGTCATCACCCTTCATAAGGGAGGACCTTCAACAGATCCTGGAAACTACAGACCTATTAGTCTGACTAGTCTTATTTGCAAATCCATGGAAAGAATTATCATGGAAATTATGAACAAGGACATAAGAGACCTCCAGACACTGGGTCCATCCCAGTTTGATGCTGCCAAAGGAAGGTCATACTTACTGTTCCTGGTGGGCCTCTTTGAAAAGGTCACTAAGGCAATGGATGAGAGGAAAGTAGTGCATACTACCTACCTAGATGTGCCTAAACCATTAGATGCACTACCCCACTCGGGCATTGTCAACAAACCTATGGAATTAGGCATAGGGCATTGTCAACAAACCTATGGAACTAGGCATAGGGCATTGTCAACAAACCTACGGAACTAGGCATAGGGCATTGTCAACAAACCTACGGAACTAGGCATAGGGCATTGTCAACAAACCTATGGAACTAGGCATAGGGCATTGTCAACAAACCTATGGAACTAGGCATAGGGCATTGTCAACAAACCTATGGAACTAGGCATAGGGCATTGTCAACAAACCTATGGAACTAGGTAGGCATAGGGCATTGTCAACAAACTAATGGAACTAGGCATAGGGCATTGTCAACAAACCTATGGAACTAGGCATAGGGCATTGTCAACAAACTTATGGAACTAGGCATAGGGCATTGTCAACAAACCTATGGAACTAGGCATAGGGCATTGTCAACAAACCTGTGGAACTAGGCATAGGGCATTGTCAACAAACCTATGGAACTAGGCATAGGGCATTGTCAACAAACCTACGGAACTAGGCATAGGGCATTGTCAACAAACCTATGGAACTAGGCATAGGGCATTGTCAACAAACCTGTGGAACTAGGCATACGGCATTGTCAACAAACCTATGGAACTAGGCATAGGGCATTGTCAACAAACCTATGGAACTAGGCATAGGGCATTGTCAACAAACCTATGGAACTAGGCATAGGGCATTGTCAACAAACTTATGTAACTAGGCATAGGGCATTGTCAACAAACTTATGTAACTAGGCATAGGGCATTGTCAACAAACTAATGGAACTAGGCATAGGGCATTGTCAACAATCCTATGTAACTAGGCATAGGGCATTGTCAACAAACCTACGGAACTAGGCATAGGGCATTGTCAACAAACCTATGGAACTAGGCATAGGGCATTGTCAACAAACCTATGGAACTAGGCATAGGGCATTGTCAACAAACCTATGGAACTAGGCATAGGGCATTGTCAACAAACCTATGGAACTAGGCATAGGGCATTGTCAACAAACTAATGGAACTAGGCATAGGGCATTGTCAACAAACCTATGGAACTAGGCATAGGGCATTGTCAACAAACCTGTGGAACTAGGCATAGGGCATTGTCAACAAACCTGTGGAACTAGGCATAGGGCATTGTCAACAAACTAATGGAACTAGGCATAGGGCATTGTCAACAAACTTATGGAACTAGGCATAGGGCATTGTCAACAAACTTATGGAACTAGGCATAGGGCATTGTCAACAAACTTATGGAACTAGGCATAGGGCATTGTCAACAAACCTATGGAACTAGGCATAGGGCATTGTCAACAAACCTATGGAACTAGGCATAGGGCATTGTCAACAAACCTATGGAACTAGGCATAGGGCATTGTCAACAAACCTATGGAACTAGGCATAGGGCATTGTCAACAAACCTATGGAACTAGGCATAGGGCATTGTCAACAAACCTATGGAACTAGGCATAGGGCATTGTCAACAAACCTATGGAACTAGGCATAGGGCATTGTCAACAAACCTATGGAACTAGGCATAGGGCATTGTCAACAAACCTATGGAACTAGGCATAGGGCATTGTCAACAAACCTATGGAACTAGGCATAGGGCATTGTCAACAAACTTATGGAACTAGGCATAGGGCATTGTCAACAAACTTATGGAACTAGGCATAGGGCATTGTCAACAAACTTATGGAACTAGGCATAGGGCATTGTCAACAGACTAATGGAACTAGGCATAGGGCATTGTCAACAGACTAATGGAACTAGGCATAGGGCATTGTCAACAAACTTATGGAACTAGGCATAGGGCATTGTCAACAAACCTATGGAACTAGGCATAGGGCATTGTCAACAAACTAATGGAACTAGGCATAGGGCATTGTCAACAAACTTATGGAACTAGGCATAGGGCATTGTCAACAACAAACTAATGGAACTAGGCATAGGGCATTGTCAACAAACTTATGGAACTAGGCATAGGGCATTGTCAACAAACTTATGGAACTAGGCATAGGGCATTGTCAACAAACTTATGGAACTAGGCATCGGGCATTGTCAACAAACTTATGCAACTAGGCATAGGGCATTGTCAACAAACTTATGGAACTAGGCATAGGGCATTGTCAACAAACTTATGGAACTAAGTATAGGGCATTGTCAACAAACTTATGGAACTAGGCATAGGGCATTGTCAACAAACTTATGGAACTAGGCATAGGGCATTGTCAACAAACTTATGGAACTAGGCATAGGGCATTGTCAACAAACTTATGGAACTAGGCATAGGGCATTGTCAACAAACTTATGGAACTAGGCATAGGGCATTGTCAACAAACTTATGGAACTAGGCATACATTCTGGATAGCTAGCTGGCTCACAGAAAGGACCCAAGAGGTTAGGATTGGTGAGGTCACCTCCACAAAGAGGATACTCAGTAGTAGAGTCCCTCAGGGTTCTGTGCTTGGACCACTCCTCTTCGGCATCTACTTCTGAAATGTCAAAGGCCTTTGGCTGACCAAGTTTACAGATGATTGCAAACTGAGAGCAATCACTGAATCCCCCCAAGATGAGAACACCCTTCAAGAAGGTCTAACACAGACAAAACTTGCTGCCAAAGGCATGGCTTAAAACTCAATACCAAGAAGTGCATTATTGTACCGTTTGGGAAGTTGGCTAACCTGGAAATTATGTAATCAATAAAACACCCCTCAAGGTTGATTCCGGGATATGAGAACTCATGGAAATAGTAACCTAGCCTTCAACCAACCTATGTCCAAGGTAGTAAAAAAAAATCATTCTATGTTGCTTAACTTATAAGTATGGGCATGGCATCTAGGTCCAGAAAGGTCATCATACCACTGTAATTGGCCCTAATCGGACCCATCATATAGTATAATGCCCCCTTCAGTATGTAGCTGACCAGACACATGCAGCAAATGGAAAGTCCACAAAGGTACCTTATAAAAAGAATACGGGGGTAAACCCAGTGATCTACAGTGATCACCTCAAAGCCCAGTCTCTTTACTTGGGATCACACAGACTACTGAGCGGTGATCTTTGCTTGGCGTACAAGGCATCCCAGGACCCTATTTTGATGAACCATCTGCACATCCACAAAACAAACATCATCACAACTACTAGGTCAAAAGGCCGACATTTTGCATGTGACATAAAAAGGATGTGTTGGAGAGTTAAATATGTTTGTGTGACAATTCCCATTTTCTGTAACAGGCTTCCCATCCATGTAAAGCAGAATTCTTTCATAACCTTATGTAAGTGCAACTTGGACCAATGCATGGGTAATTGGAAAATTCACTCTGGGTCTGGTGTCTATGTCTCAGATGGACAGAGGCACTCAGTAAATGATCCCCTACATAAATCAAATTTGTGGGTCACATTTGTCTTGCATGGCTAGGCTTATAAGGGCCCTAGTGGTTGTTAGCCTAGTATACACCTATGAACCTAAAAAGGCTACCCATTTATTACCCACTATAACTATATAGAATAATTTAATGTCAAGTGTAACAAGCCAGTCACGCTCTTTAATGTTAACAGGGTTACTTTTTTCAAAAAAATAAAAAAAAACATGTCCTGAAACAAATGACAGATAGTTCGTTTCTAGTTCAAACAATGCTTTATCTCTACGCTTAGAGAAGTTCTGGTCATGGGATAGCTATCTAACACTGAGATAATATTTAATTTTGTAAATGCATTACTGAACCTGGTACTTTTGTCAGAATTAGGAAACAGCATCACTGGACTGCTCCAATGACTCTTCTCATGCGACTTGTCTGTCAGGCCTGGTTTGAGAATTTTTTGAACTCTTGTCTCTGGCCAACTGCTTCTGTGATGCTGATACTGTAAAAGATATCAGTCTAACCTTCACTCCAGAAATTGACTCTATATCATGTTCTTTGTTGGTCCAGGCATCTTTGAGAACGCACCTTTATTCCTTATTAAAAATGATCTCACTTCCTACTATTATATATATTTTTTGGTTATCTGCAGATGCGTCCAGTGGCTTCTCTACTTTCTTTTATGGGGGGGGGGGGACTGGGCATTCGTTGGCTAGGTGGGAGCCCTACACCCCATTTGTTCCATCCCAGGAAACCCTGCCAGCTTGTTCATTCCTCTTTCTTGGCTAGACTGGTGGTAAGGAGTGTGCAACTTGTTTGTCATTCGAAGCAGCCTACTCCTTCCACTTTGGCAGTTTGCCGAACCATGCTGTGTGGTTGTACTGAAGGAGTATTTCTCATGTTAAAACCATCTGGCTCTTACATACGCCCAGATTCAGCGAATATAAAACACCTAACGCTTGTGCTAGGTGTCGTCCTAATGTCAGCCAGAACTGCCTCCCTCACCCCTATGATGGGTTATCCTGCAGTTGCTGCTGACTCCTGTTCTCCCCTGTCAGTTCCTAAAGATACTTAAGCTGCCGATTGTTCTTATGTTAGCTCTACAGTAGTCAGGGCTTTGTCCCCCTGCATCATGTTGCTGGCTCCTGCTTTTGAACTTTTGACAAAGGTTCATCTAACTATACTTCAGCTGTAGATTCTCGGTTCTATAATACCATCTCTGAGATCTCAGAACAAAGGAAACCGTGCATATTCCCATTCCCTGTTATACTGCATATTCCCATTCCCTGTTATACTGCATATTCCCATTCCCCGTTATACTATGATCGTGCACACAAAACTGCATGTGGTTTGCAATTCACTATCAAGTAATGATACAGCTCAGCCTGCTCGTCTAGCTGTTGTCTGGATCGAATGAACTGAAACTTAAATAATTGTTTTCCTCACATTGTACACTAACGGTAAATTAGAAGATAAAGCTACAAATGTTGACTTCTGTAAATCATTGTTCTGCAAGACATTGCCATATTAATTTCAAACCAAAGTGATATAAATGGTGGTAAATCAACAGACTGAAAAGTGACCCCCTACATATTTAATATAACTTTCTGAATGTTGTACATCATTTATAAGTTGGGAACAAAATTTAAAAAGTCTGCAGATCCAACTCATTTAAGTCAGCCTGTATAAGTTGGATGAAGTATTGTTTGTCACCAAATGGAGTGTTGGGAAAAGATATGATGCATTGTTGTAAATAAAGTAAAGGTGAGGAAAAAGAGTCACCAAGGCCATGGATGAGGGGAAGACGGTGCACACCACCTACCTTGACCTGGCCAATGCCTTCTATACTATTCCCCACTCCGGTATAATATATAAACTCTCTCAACTAGGCATCAATCCATATGTTACCAGATGGGTAGCAAACTGGCTTACTGATAGAACCCACCTAGTCAAAATAGAGGAAACCACCTCAAGTAGTAGACCCGTACCAAGCAGTGTACCCCAGGGATCAGTCTTACAGCCTCTGCTGTTTGGGATATACTTCTCAGAGGTGTAGGCCAAATCTACTGGGCTATGGCTGACCAAGTTTGCAGATGACTGCAAGCTAGGTGCTGTCATCAGTTCCCCTAATGATGTGGACATCCTCCAAGAGGGTCTCACCCAAACAAATTACTGGTGCCAGAAACATGGCTTCAAACTGATTGCCAAAAAATGCATCATCATCCCTTTTGGGAAGAATGATGTCCCCACAGATTATCACATTGATAATAAGGCACAAAGCAACTCAGTCAGTCGTGAGGGACTTGGGAACCCAGGTTGATAGCAAACTGACTTTTGATCACCATATTGCCTCCGTTGTATGGAAAGCTTTCTATATGGCCCACCTCATTAGTAAAGGTATCTCATCCAGGGACAAGGTGGTCGTAGCATCCCTGTATTCTTCCCTTATAAGACCGATTATTGAAATAAATGCCCCTTTCAACATGTACCTCACAAAGCACATGCAGCAGCTGGAGAGACCACAGAGATTCCTCACCCGGAGAATCCAGGGCCTCAAACATCTACCCTACACAGATAGGTGAAAAGCTCTGTCCCTCTACTCAGTTTCCTACAGACTCCTCAGAGGTGACCTCTGTCTGGCATATAAAGCAGTCTCAGACCCCGTCCTGCTGTGACTGCTGCATATCCGTAAGTCAAGCTCCACTCGAGTAACCCGCACTTGAGACCTCAACCTGGTCTGTGACTTCAGTAGGACTTGTTGATGGGACAGATGCGTCCCAGAGGCTCCCCCTTTTGTGGAATAGACTCCTTTTCCACGTAAAGCAGAGTACCTCATTAAACCTTTTTAAGCACAGCCTGGATAACTAGATGGGGAACCAAAAATACACCCCTGGCATTCCACCTATGTCCCTGCTGGACAGTGACATAGGGTGCTGACTTGTAACATGGGCTAAATTCTTGGGGCCAACAGCCTAGTAACTTCCCCTGATCCTAAATAGTGACTGAAATTAAAAGAGGGCTGTTGCAAAAGGTGAGGAGGGTAAGGGGTTTAAAAGGAACAAATATAAATATTAATGACAATGTATAGAAACTAAAGAAATGTTGATGTATATATTAATGGAAAGGTATCAGTAAAGCAACCCCTACTCATTTCATTAATGCTGTGGGATCGTTTACATCCATTTACACTCCCACCAATTCTGGCAGATGGAACCGAAGTTTAATCTCTCAGCTGCACAAATACACTTTCTAAGATATTTTTAACATAAATAATAGTTAATTGCAGTGACCTTAATTGTAACTATGTTGCTTTTAACTACTTATCTTACATTTCTTTACTTATGTGATTTTGCATGCAGTTATAAATATGTATTTCTGATGTCTGGTATGCATACTCTAATACTTGAAAATGTTTACTGTTAGGCACCTAAAGGTGCTTAAATTCTAAACCTTCTTATAGTTCTGTCAAAAGTACAGTCATTTATTTAATTATGATGTCAGTTAACTCCGTAAGTGGACTAATTTGTTCCTTTCAGTTATGGTAACTTTGCAGTCAGTATATGTAGCAGAATATGGGATATTAATACAGCATTTGTCTGTGTGAGGTTCCCTATGCAAAAAAAAAATGTTATAAATATGTATCGGTGAATTTCAGAATATGGTGTTTTTTTCAAATTACAATTTGGTTTAAGTTCTTTCAGGACTGGCTGGTGCAATTTTGGCTCTCTTCCATGCATGGGTGACCTAGTCACTTGTTCTTGCTTCTGGACATGGTAAAAGCAATTGGCAGTTACACAGAAAAATGTGTGCATGACTTTTGTTTCTCACAAAAGACTTGTATGACACATCAGCCTTTGCCGATGAACTTTTTAGCTTAGTTTTGTTATGCAGTATGCTATTTGAAATATATAAAGCATATGTTGGCAGTAATATGTTCCATGCATCTTAAAATATGGATATTTTTTCCTCCAGACGCAGTTCTAGGAAACACTGAACTGGAATTCATCCTTCAGCAGATCTAATTACATATTCCTGGCAAACATCACTGGAAAAACACAGAAATATCATCTTATAAATTAAAAAGGCTCCTTGTATTTAAGTTTGTTAAAACTTTAATGTACTATATTTATTGTAATGTACATAATGTAAAAACGTGTATTTATAAACTTCGGACTAAAATTTTTGAACTGTACCGTTGCATTTAGCACTTACCAATGAGATGCAGTGTAAATATGTATTTGTGTATATATGTAGAAAATCTGTGCTTAGGACACTTTATACGTGGAGAAGTTTAGATTTTTTTAAATTTATATCTGTAGTCTGTTTTTGGTGAAAGATAGCTATTGTACAGTAGGAAGCACTTAAGGAACTAAGCCATGTGGTTTTGGTGTGAGAAGAACCCACTTTCTTTGCACTGAGTTTGTTTTTAATATTGAAATTCTAAACAGGAAGAAAATACAGTTTACTGTATGCTAAGAAACACTTTCTGATGTGTTCTTTTTGCCTGTAGTGATTTTGCTCTATTAAACCAGTTCTCACTGATGCTTAAAACCAGTTATTCAAACATCTCGCAGAAATTGAAATGGAGCTACGAGTTAGCAAAAAATGACGTCAAACACCAGCACTTTATATTCCACTTTCTATTAAGTGCTTTCATTTTAGACTTCTTCTGAAACACTTGTACAGTTCTTCAAACATTTCTCCCAGTAGTGTGAGGTGTTGTAGTTACTGGCTTTCAGTTTACCTACTGACTTGTGTTTGCTCCTTTAACAGTGACAGATGAGCTCATTTTAATTAGATTTTATTCTCCTGCTGCATGCACTTAATCAGTTTATATTTTGAAAAATCTGGGGAATGACATTAAGGAATTTAACACACAAATCCAGTGACCACAGTAAATGCCACATGCAGTCACCATAACATGACAGTGAAGGAACACATCATAATAAAAATACCTTGGGTTAAGTAAAGGAAATTAGAAATCTGTCTTCTGTTATATCAGGAAATTAAAGAATAATATGCAGTAATGCACTGAATGTATGCATAATATTATTACACATTTTGATCCCAAGGATATAGTTACTACATTAGCAGACAGATTTATAGTTACTATATTAGCAGACAGATTTAGTGGTGACTTTACCTACTCTCATTATTGCCTCACTATCCTTGAAAATTTATTTTCCCCTGAAATTACCTTGGAACAAGGCTTACAATCCCTGTCAAAGGTTACAAATAACACTTCTGTGGGTCTAGAAAACATACAAGTACGCATCAGTAGCAAATATGCTGTATCCACATCAGGTCTACTTCACTTTGTTGAAAAACCTATTTGTCGAATACCTTTTTGTTGAACCCAATTTGTTGAACCCTTAATCCAGCGAATGTTCATTTAAGCAAAATGTTTCCCAAGGAAAAAAGCTTGGCCATCATTGGGAACTTGCCCTTTTCTCTGATTTGGTGTATTTAGTTGAGGGGGGGGCACAGAAATTTTGTGAATTTTGTGATGCTCATTTGGTTGGCCAAGTGTTTTCTTCCCTTGGCAAAATGTTTTGTTAAATTATAGGGTTCGACAAAAAGATATTCAACAAACTGTTTTTTCGACAACGTGAAGTAGACCCTCCACATCTCCTCAGGTTCTGAGAGTGTTTATGCCTGATGCCTGAATAAAAGTCACTCTGACTGCCCTACAGAAGAGTGTCCCCTCTTATAGACCCAGGTAATTATAGGTCTATCAGCATCACCAGCCTTGTATGCAAAGCCGTAGAATGCAACATAGTAGAACTTATTCATGTGGACTTAACTGAGGCTCTGCCTCCTGAACTTGGTAAGCTTCTTCGAAAAGGTTACAGAGGCTGTGGATCATGGTCATGTAATACATGTTGCGAATATTGACCAGGCCAAGGCACTATCCTCCATGGTGCTATTATTAAAAAATAAGACAAACTTCATGTAAAACTCTACATTGCCCATGGGGTTACAAATTGATTATCCAACAGATCACCTGTTGTGAAAGTTGTCGGTATCTCTTCTGAATGCAGAATTATAACTAGTGGGGTACAAGAGGGATCGGCTCTAGGCCTTGTCCTGTTTGGCCTGAATATCTGCAAAATAAATACAAATATCCCAGAAGTGTGGTTGGTCAAGTTTGTTGATGAGTGGAAGCCGAGCACTGTTATCTCCTTGTCCAGTGATACTGTACTGCTTCAGCAAAGTCCAGAATGTGCCGTACCTGGTGTACTGAAAACAGTCTCAAATTAAATGCAAGAAAGTGCAGTGCAGTAGTGTATGACACAAACACTGTACCACCTCAGATGTATAAATACTACTTCCCTTCAGATAGACATGATCATACCTAACCAGGCCTAGGTACTTAAGTGGACAGTACCTCTTCAAGGTGATTATGGTCTGTGTACTGACTCTGCCTTGTAAGCTCAATGAATCTATGAGACAGACAGAAAAAAGTATGCATCAAATTGTAACAGTGACAATCGCAGAGCAGTTTAAGGTATTACTGAACAGTAAATGGAAGAGAAGAAGATATGTGCACGAGATGTGGAAGTTCTCACGAATGGATAACTAATGACAGAATTTCCTTTCTGCATAGGGATTGCTCCCAGTTTTAGACTTAAATCAAAAAAATCTGAGGCTGTGACATCTTGGAGAATGTCAACTTTAAGTATTGGAATCACTGCCCTGAAGTACGGAGCACACTTTCATGTCTATATCTGTAACAGCTGCTTTTCAGAGAGCCTCTTGTTTGGAACAGCGGGTTTATCATTATAAGCTTCGATCGAGCAGCTGCTTGATGAATGGATGCACTCATTGCTCATGAGCAGTCATTCATAAGTAATGGCCACAGTTTACAATGCTTCTGCTGCATTAAGTCCACGTCATCACTAATGTTACATTAGGTCCACATGTCATTATAAGACTAAAACATAGTGCTATTACGTTCTGTGTGCTTCATTTCAGAGTCCTTGTATGTACTGGAAACCATAAAAGACATCAACAGCTCATTTCAAATTACAGTGTTAGCAACTGCTTGTGACACTGTCATACCCCTCAACTGTATTTTTGCAAATCCACATTTTTGTCTCATGTTTTGGGTCTTTTCCTCATAAAATCATTGGTTTTCTGGGCAAATCATTGAGGATTGAAGTCAGAAAATGACGACAGACATTTGCGTTTCAGACTTCATACCCTTCAGGAAATTCATGCTAATGTAAAACCTGTTCTAGCACATTCTGATGTTTATAAGAGCAATATTTAAAATTGTCTGCATTTTTGGGCCTTTGTTCCCCGTTATTTATTGGAGATTTCTTGCTGTAAGAAGTTGAGAGCCATGCACTGTATTAGAGGCAGTGTCTGTACAGTGACCTGTAACGGTGCTCCAGGAATTTTAATTATAGTCACATTTATACCACGCATGTGACAGTGGCTAAGGATTTGTGTAAGAGCTTGCAAACTTTGCCAAAATAAAAATAATAATGGGTACATTTTGAGTCAGAAATTATGCTAGCAGGCTACTACTAAAGTATGCTATGATTGCCACTGTTGATGTGATGGCCCCAACCCCATGTGTAGAAATGGGAAAAGGGGTTGTGGATGGATAGATATGTATTACAAAATCTTGTAGTTCCACTGTAAGGGCTAAGAGAAACAAAACAAAAAGATTGAAACAAAAGGGCAGGGAAATGAGCATCAGACAGAATTTTTTGCAACTTTTTCAAAGAAAAGTATGTTTTTGCACTTTTTAATTACATACGTAATGGGTCTGTAATGAAATGCCAAATGTGCATTAGCTTAGAAGCAAAGCATCATAACTGAAATGTCTAAAGAACAAGAAAATCATTAACTTGCATAATTCCGACACCAAGTGAGATAAATGGCAAGTAGCATTTTGCAAGGGACCTGCAAAAAGTAAGCTTTGTCATACTAAGATGTTAATATGGAATAGCAATTTTCCAGATGTGATTTTTTTTTGTTCCAGTAAAGAGCACATGATCAGTGGTAATGCTCCCAGTTTAGCTTGTAAACAATAAGCTTAAAATTTAAAACATGAGGATGTACTGCAACTGTTATAGTTTAATTAAAACAAAAGGCCAGTCTTCTGTTTCCCAATATGTTTATTATGCTACCAGAAGAGTTGTACAGTAACATAACAGTTGATCTGCATGGTAAACTAAAATAAGTAAGCTTAATGCATTAAATTGCTGAGCAATTAAACAGCACTTAATAGGCACTGAGTACTAACTGTCCCAGAGGAGTCATTATCAGTATATTTTTGTGACGCATTCCATCTGTTCGTACACATTTTCATTTTAAAGTTATTTAACAGTATTTTTATGTATATTGCATCATTCATTGTCAATTGCCGCAAGTTATTTTCTAGCTTGCCCTTTCCTTCTTTTTGGCGGCTTTTCAAGTCATGATATTACCATAGAGTAACGTGAACTATGTCTTTAGACTTCAGTGGGCCACTTTTGCTCATGCAGTGTGTGGTGCACCCATTAAAATCTATGGACGCAGCAGATGCTTTGCCTATGTTATTGAGGTTAAACTTTCTCAGTGATGTCGGTGTAAGGAAAACACACAGTTTACAATTAATTTTAAATATGAATGTGATGAACAAACTGTTTCCTGATGAGGGAAAATGCTGTTTGGGAGTTTATGCACTGCACACGTTGGAGTGCAAAGGTACATTTCAAAACCTTGGCATATCACTGCAAGCATTTTAAGTGCTCACTGAAATGTTTATAAATAGCTGCCATTTCTGGTTTTATTTATGAGTTATTGTCCATATCTTTAAAGTCTGTCAGTACAAGGAGTGGTAATGATTGAAACAGAAAGTGTAATGTGTTATATAAGGAAATATTTAAATTTTCTCGTGGATTGTGAAGAAGATGCGTTGAACACATGCCCAGAGCGGCTGCTAATGGGAAACACAATTAGACCACGTAAAATACACTCATTGTAGAGAAGAGAGAGCAAACTATACTTGGGCAATGTAGAAAGGGAACCAGAGAATCAAGTAGGACTAAAACCTGTTGCAGCAGAAAGATAAAGTGGGTTGTCAGATCTATTTTTCACCTTTTTTAGGATTCTAGAAATCTAAAAATTCATGTCACGAAAGCAATGTTTTATTTTACTTGATAGGTTAAACATTTTCATCAGAAGAATTCCAGCACAGGGTTCTTTGAGTGCATTGCAATATATTAATTTTCTTCATGCATGAAGTGTTGAGCATGTGTCTTGGTTAAGAGAATTATGTTGACAGTTGACAGGCTGAAACCTTGAAAAGATTTTTATCAGTGCATCTGACACATCTGTGTAATTACTCATCCACACAAGCTGATGAGTTATATAGCTACAGTGTATTTTTACCTTATTTTTCTGGTCAGCTAATTACTATTCCTATTCATGCTTCTTAAGACAGAAGTGGCAAACTTCACAACCCCCATGCAGATGGACAATAGAGTTATAACTGCTGAATCCTACACAAATGCACTTTATAAGCACTTAACACGAGTGCATGGATTGTGCTATCCCTAACAGAACCAAGATGCTATCCTCCAAAAAAAGGAAGCCAATCTGGTGGTCCCCTGCCATAAACAAACTCTAGAACAGAAGAAAGAAATTGTTGCAAAAAAAGTAAAATCCCATGAGTGGAAGAACTCCCTGGTCAGCCTCAGTAAGAAGCTGAGATCCCTCATAAAATCCTCCAAAGCTAGTTATGAAAGCAAAATCACCACTGATTCTAAAGACAACCACAAAGCATTCTATAGCTATGTCAAGAATCTCAATGGCAACACTCAGATCTGCTCTGAGGTACAGCACAATGGCACTAAATATACAGAACCAACTGATACTGCCAACATCCTGGCAGATAGGTTCAGTGCTAATTTTACCCCCTCACCCCCTAAAGGGCCCATCTCTATACCAGAAGAATGCAAAGTTCCTGTAATCACGGCTGCACAGGTAAAAAACACACTCTCCAAAGCCAAGAACACAGCATCCTTGGACCTGACTTCATCCCAGGCTGCATTCTACATGAACTACAGAATGAACTGGCACCCCACCTAAGCACCATGTTCAGTCATAGCCTCACCTCAGGCTTTGTGCCCACTGAATGGCGCACAGCGACGTTTATCCCACTCCACAAAGGCGGAGCCACCACGGACCCTGGGAACTACCGCCCCATTAGCCTAATGAGCCTGGTCTGCAAGGCCATGGAATGTATCATCATGGAACTTATGATCTGCCTTTCACAAACCCGAACTGGGTGGCACCGGTCCAGAGTTTGGAGATTACCAATGTCTTTGTTTGCCTCCTAAACTTGATTGACGACTTTGAAGCAGTCACCAAAGCCATAGATGAGGGTAAGGTGGTTCACACAGCCTATCTAGGTCTCACCAAGGCTTTTGACACCATCCCCCACTCTGGAATTATAGATAAACTCACTAAACTAGGTATAAATCCCTATGTCACAAGATGGGCTGCCAACATGGCTCACTGACAGAACCCACACTGTGAAAGTAGCAGACTCCAAATCCGACTTCAGACCAGTGACAAGTGGAGTACCACAGGATTCAGTCCTGGGTCCTCTCTTGTTTAGTATCTATTTTTCTGAAGTACAGGCTAACAAAGAAGGTCTTTGGCTAATGAAGTTTGCAGATGACTGCAAACTAGGAGCCATAACTGAAACTCCTAACGATGTGGACATCCTACAAAAGGACCTCACTGAGATGGATGCCTGGTGTCAAAGCCATGGCCTCAAGCTCAATGCTAAAAAGTGCATTGTCATCCCCTTTGGTAAAAACTCTGTACCCATGAGCTACCACATAGGTGGTAGTCTACTTAACACAGAAAGTATGATGAGACCTTGGGACACAGAAGGATTTCCTGACTACTGTGGTAATGTGATTATCAAAGGAGAGACTACTGTCCACCTATGTGGCACACCTCATCACAAAAGGTTTCTCATCCAGGAAAAAAGAGGTAATTGTTCCCCTCTACTCGTCACTCATTAGACCCATTATAGAGTACAATGCCCGTTTTGGTATGTACCTCACAAGACATCTACAACAACTGGAAAGGCCACAGAAATACCTCACAGAGAGGATTACTGGCCTCAAACAGATGCCCTATGCAGATCGTCTCAAAAAACTCCAGCTTTACTCCGTCGCATATCGCCTACTCAGAGGCGATCTCTGTCTAACATACAAAACTATGTCAAACCCAGAGCTGTTAGACATGCTCCACTTAAAGAAATACCAATCCCTCTGAGCTACATGCTCTAGGGACCTAAACCTTGTCACCACAATAAACAGAACATGCTGTAGGGATAGATTCCTGTCCCAGTGACTTCCCATACTCTGGAACAAACTACCTATCTATATCAAACAAAGCTCCTCATTAGCACTCTTCAAGAAAAATCTTGATGATTGGATGGGAAATAAGAAATTCACCCCAGGGATCACCTCTGTGGCTCTGCTTGACAGGGGCACAGGAAAATAATTTTCTTGGGTGGTGAAAGCCAGGGTACCTTTTTGGCTAGGCTTGTATAGGCCCTAGAGCCAATAGCTTAGTACCTACCTATGAACCTATGGTTGTATAAATGGTACATATACGAGACAGAGCATGCATGCATATATATATTCGTTGTTTTACTGTATGAGATGCATTCAGTATGTGATTGCATATATCAAGCCCATGTATGCATGAGACAGGTACTCATTAGTGATGCTAATCCATGTACAAGAGACAATTTAATTCATAATGTGAGTATCTGTGAGAGATATTAATTGATAGTATAAATATATGAAGGAATGTATGATCATGGTTTGCTGATATATGTACAAGCTTACCTTGGTGCCTAACTACTTAAATATTTTACAGACTATGAAACTGAAATATGTAATGCAGAATTAATGCTAAATTATCAGTGAAACAGAAGAAAAATCGGCTTCTCAATGAACAACTTCATAGTGAAAAGCAAACCGTTCCAAATACCGTAGCACTTGTTAATATGGGCAACTCGTATTGTTATATAATTACTAATGCCCCATTGCTGTACTATTGCAATACAGTAGAACCTCTGTAAGCTGACCACCCAAGGGACTGTAACAAACTGGTCAACATAAGGAACTAGGCCTACTGTACTGATACATACATATACTTTACTTTCTTGTACAGCTTTTACTAGAGAATATCATATGAAATCAAAACACAGTAAAATTATATATACAGTATCATACAAAATCAGTACATTTGCTGTTTTCTCATGATTTAATCATTCTTTCTGAAAAAAGTTAAGTGTAGAATGCACTCTCAGTGCTGGCTACACCACTCAGCATACCTGGGCAGTTTTCCACAGCAAATAACAAACTGCATTATCAGATGAATGATAGCCTCTTCTTTAGGAGTTTCTGCAATTTCTGTGTCATCCTCACTTGCTTCTTCCACTTCATCAGCTGCTTCATGCACTTTTACACTGGTCTGTACTTCGGCCAATATCACTTGGAAAATTGCTTTTGGGTGAGGTTGCCACCTCATCATCCATTGCAACAAAACCTACAAAATCTACTCCTTCAAATTCTGCCATGGGAGATGGACTGTCTAATGGGGCCAAAACATTGTGCTCTTGGGTTGTGACAAATCCAGCTTTCTTGAAACACGTCTGTATCATTTTTGGATGAACTTTATTCCAAGCAGAACTGAGCCAGAGGACAGCATCCAGAGCTTTAAATGATGCAGCAGATAAAATTGCCTCCACAGGTGGACCATAGGTTTGTGTTTTAGTAATGACCCACTGCAGGAGCTGGGCTCGGTAATGCATTTTAAATGTTTTGATGATGCCTTGGTCAAGAGGTTGGATTTTTGAGGTCGTGTTTGGAGGCAGAAATTTAAATGTCATGTTTGTGAGATGATTCACTTGTGGGTTGCCAGGACAGTTGTCTGCTGTCAGTAGACTAGAGAGTTTCTTCTTCATTTTTCAGTCAATACCCCTTACCCATTCTTCAAATAGGGCACAAGTCATCCATGCGCATTTGTTTGATCTCCAGGTGATGGGGAGGTCTTCAGCATTCAGGTTCTTGAATGTGAGTGGCTTTGCCGATTTACCAGTCACCTAGGGCTTTAGTTTCTCTCTGGCTGAACTAGTACAAAACAGAACTATGAAAAGTTCTTTGCAAAGTTTTCTGCTCTTACATTTTGTTACTCTTCACGATGATGCTCTTGTCAGGCATCGCCTTGAAAAAGTGTCTGCACTTGTCTGCGTTAAAGATGTCATCTTTGAAGCCTCTGGCGAAGTCCAGGAACTAACTTCCACAATGTCTACTGGAACTTCAGTGGATTCACCACACAAGACTTTGTGGGAAATGTCATGTCTCAGTTTAAATTTCTCGAGCCAACCACTTGATGCTTGGAAATCTGCCACACATAATTCCTGTGCAAATTTTTTAGCAACTACTTGGATCATTGGCCTGGAGATTCGGGCATTAACTTCCCTCATTTGTTTGAACCAGCTTAATGTGGCTTTACTGACTTCATCAAGGGAAGTTTTCCTCCTTTTCCACTGTAGGTCTCTGCTTTCCCTACCATATCTCTCCAAGTTCTCATGTTTATGTTTTTGGATGTTGCTTTCTGTGGTATTGCTAACACCAAAATGTTCCACCATCTTTCTTTGGCTGCTGTTTTTCAGAAAATGTAAAAGATCAACCTTTTCCTTCAATGTCAGCTCTTTAAGTTCTTTTCTTTGGGCCATCATGTCTCGATTAACTGTAAAAGTTTTCAGTAATTGTAGGATGTACCAACAATTCAGATGAGTCCTTCACGTTGAAAAAATCTTAAGCAATTCAGGAGAAACAATAGGACATTAGGCCTAATCCAGCATGTGGTGGTAAAACATGAAAAAAGAACTTGTACTAAAGAAAAAATAATAGAACTAAGGGGAAAGCCCACACCTTCTACCCCTTAGTGTGTAGAGTAGACTCAACTGGTCAAGTTATAGAGGGTAAATTAAGGGTTCCTTATCACATTGTCTAACTTTTAAAAGTTCAAACCTCATATGATCAAACTTTTAAAAGTTTAAATGTTTCAATGGAAATCCCCATACAGTGCGGCAATGGAAGTTTTCCATTGTCTGCACTGTAGTGTGATCTCAGAGTTGATATATTTAAAGAGTGGGGGGTGTGGGGGTGCAGGGGGGGCTTGCCCCCTGCTTAAGCTTTCAGGTAGGTGTTTCTGTTTTTTTTTTTTTAATTTGATTTTCTAACTTTTAAGAGTTCGAACATATGGTCTTGACCATATGGTGTTCGAACTTTTAAAAGTTCGATTAGTGATGTAGACCAGGTAAATTAATATTATGAGTCACTGTCCAAGTGGTCAAGGTACAACTTACAGAGGTGGTCAATATAGAATTCGGTCTTCCACTGAGTATATGTGGTGCATGTCTGGTCTATGAAAATTAGGTCAATGTAGGGAGGTGGTCAACTATGGAGGTTCTACTGTATTTAAGAATTAAACAAATAAATGCCTAGTTAAAAAAATTAAACCATTATTCTTCCACACCAGGGTGCAAGTGAATGAAATACAGGTGAACGCAACAGCTTGAAAAATCTCCAAGATAATTTGAGAACTAACATTGTCTTTAAAGTGCAAAAGGCAAACCCAGTAGATGGCAAGATTATGGAGATATTTACCATAAAAAAATAACTGGCAACAAACCAAAAATATATACAATAATAGTGTTCACAAGCTACCAACATTGTAATTTAACAGGAAGTACTTGTTTTCTGACAGACTTACTGTACATGACCAAGACACCTGTGAAACAAGAACAATAACAGCTGACAGTGTAAGTCCCTGAAGTTACCTGGAAACAAGAACAATAACAGCTGACAGTATGAGTCCCTGAAGTCACCTAACAGCTGGCAATATGAGTCCCTGAAGTCAGCTGTGAAACAATGAAACAAGAACAGCTGACATTATGAGTCCCTGAAGTCACCTGTGAAATAAGAACAATAACAGCTGCCAGTATGAGTCCCTGAAGTCACCTGTGAAACAATGAAACTAGAACAATAACAGCTGCCAGTATGAGTCCATGACGTCACCTGTGAAACAATGAAACAAGAACAGCTGCCAATATAAGAGTCCCTGAAGTCAGTTGTGAAACAATGAAACAAGAACAAGAACAGCTGGTAAGATGAGTCCCTGAAGTCAGCTGTGAAACAAGAATAAGAACAGCTGGCAATATAAGTCCCTGAATTCACCTGTGAAACAAGAACAAGAACAGCTGACAATGAGTCCCTGAAGTCACCTGTGAAACAACGAAACAAGAACAGCTGACAATATGAGTCCCTGAAGTCACCTGTGAAACAATGAAACGAACAGCTGGCAATATAAGAGTCCCTGAAGTCAGCTGTGAAACAATGAAACAAGAACATCTGGCAAGATTAGTCCCTGAAGTCAGCTGTGAAACAATGAAACAAGAACAGCTGACAATATGAGTCCCTGAAGTCACCTGTGAAACAATGAAACAAGAACAAAAACAGCTGACAATGAGTACCTGAATTCACCTGTGAAACAAGAACAGCTGACAATGAGTCCCTGACGTCACCTGTGAAACAATGAAACAAGAACAGCTGATGATTCCCTGAAGTCACCTGTGAAACAAGAACAGCTGACAATATGAGTCCCTGAAGTCACCTGTGAAACAAGAACAGCTGACAATGAGTCCCTAGTCACCTGTGAAACAATGAAACAAGAACAGCTGACAATATGAGTCCCTGAAGTCTCCTGTGAAACAATGAAACAAGAACAAGAACCACTGATAATATAACAGTCCCTGATGTCTCCTGTGAAACAAGAACAGCTGACAATATAAGAGTCCCTTTGTCAGCTGTGAAACAATGAAACAAGAACAGCTGGCAATATGAGTCCCTGAAGTCAGCTGTGAAACAATGGAACAAGAACATCTGGCAAGATTAGTCCCTGAAGTCAGCTGTGAAATAATGAAACAAGAACAGCTGCCAATATGAGACCCTGAAGTCAGCTATGCAACAATGAAACAAGAACAATAACAGCTGACAATATGAGTCCCTGAAGTCACCTGTGAAACAATGAAACAAGAACAACTGACAATGAGTCCCTGAAGTCAGCTATGAAACAATGAAACAAGAACAGCTGACAATGAGTCCCTGAAGTCTCCTGTGAAACAATGAAACAAGAACAGCTGATAATATAACAGACCCTGAAGTCTCCTGTGAAACAATGAAACAGGAATAGCTGACAATGAGTCCCTGAAGTCAGCTGTGAAACAATGAAACAAGAACAGTTGACAATATAAGTCCCTGAAGTCTCCTGTTAAACAATGAAACAAGAACAGCTGATAATATAACAGACCCTGAAGTCTCCTGTGAAACAATGAAACAAGAACAGCTGACAATATGAGTCCCTGAAGTCTCCTGTGAAACAATGAAACAAGAACAGCTGACAATATGAGTCCCTGAAGTCAGCTATGAAACAATGAAACAAGAACAGCTGACAATATGAGTCCCTGAAGTCTCCTGTGAAACAACGAAACAAGAACAGCTGACAATATGATTCCCTGAAGTCTCCTGTGAAACAAGAACAGCTGATAATGAGTCCCTGAATTCAGCTGTGGAAGAATGAAACGAGAACAGTTGACAATATCAGTCCCTGAAGTCTTCTGTGAAACAATGAAACAAGAACAAGAACAGCTAATAATATAACAGACCCTGAAGTCTCCTGTGAAACAATGAAACAAGAATAGCTGACAATATGAGTCCATACTGCAACAATTCCAAACTCCTCTGTAAAACCATCCAAAGTTCTTATTCTTAGTGAAATGCATGATTGACATTATTGCTCATCTCTAATGTCACTGTTTGTGTGTTTGGCATATATGGGTACAATTTATTTTGTTGAATGTTCATTTATTTGAGAGAAGGAAGTGCATGCTCATTTGTCAAATGTCCTTTTTATCGAAGTAATGTTGAATGACTGCTTTACCAAAATAGGTAAGCTTGTTTATATTATGAGTGCATGTGTGTGGGGGCTGATGTGCATGTTTGTGGGTTAGGGTTAGAAAAATTATTTAGGTAAGGGGAATAGAGCTAGTTTTGTGTATTGATGTGTGTGTATCGAAGACTGTCTTGTGTAGTGGTAGTTCTACAGAAAGGGTTTCTAAGGTAAGGTATAGGGTTAGGGATAGCAGGTAATACAAAGGTGGGAAAGAGGGGATCATACGAAATGTTTTTTTAAGTTAAGGTGAAGGGTTATGCTTAGGGCAGGGTCCGGGTTAGGGTTAGTGCACATTACGAAGGTGGTACAGTGGGATGAATTACTAAGGTGGTACTGTGAGATGAAGCCCTCATTTGTAATACATACTAACCCTAATCCTGACCTGAACCCTGCCCCTTACCCAAGTTTGTCTGAAAAGTAGTCCCATTACAAGAAGGGTTTTTAAGGCAAGATGTAGGAAAAGTCCTAATCATCGTCTAAATGCAATTTGAATGTTGTTCATAGGGTTTTGGCCTAAAGATCTCAAAAGGAAATTGTGATCTTTTGTAGGCTCATTCCTTTGGTGTTCAATACTATGCATGTTTGAAATATTTTTGTATGCATATGTATTTGTGGGGGGGTGGTTACTAAATACTACTGACCGATGCAAATGCCAACATCCCTAGTGTAAAAAAAAATGTTTTTTTTTTTTGCAGGGGGCAAGCCCCCATCTAGTTATATATGCTAACTCTGAAATCACCCAATACCAGGGAATGGGCATATTCCCCAACCCCTGGATCTTGCACACCTGACAATCATTTGCTAAGTTGACCAAATCGTTTTAACAAAACAGATATCGTCTAAAAGCATATTTGACCATATTTGGAGTATGTCTGTATATATCCTTCTTTAGTTGGTTGACTGTGTTCATTATCAACAGATTTCCTGTTCTGCCTGCCAAGTTTGGTCAGCAAGAAAGCTGTTGACAGTGGTACAAGATCACTATTACTCTGGGTTGGGGGGAATATGCCCTTTTCCTGGTATTAGGCAAACTCTGAATTTGTATATATAATTGGTGGTGGTGGGGGGCTTGGGGTGCAGTGGGGCTTGCTCCCTGCAAAATTGTTTGCTCTTGGAGCATGTACTGTAGGAGGCTGATGTGAATAACATTGACCCAAAAAAAGAAAAATAAAGTCAATGCTTTTGTCTTTTAAGTTAATTTAGGTAGAGCCATCTATATTGTATATCTATATATATATATATATATATATATATATATATATATATATATATATGTGTGTGTGTGTGTAATACATACAAAACAGAAAATAACAAACCTTAAAACCTAGAAACAAAAGCAAAAAACATCCTGCAAATTATATATACAAACTCTGAGAATACACAGCCTTGGAGAAAGGGCAAACTCCCAAAACACGGTAAAAAATCCAGTTCAGTGTTTCAAATGGATGTTTGAAATTTAGAGCCTTCTATCAACTGAATGACTTCCCTTCATATAGATAGATGTGCATAAACACACACACAATTATATATATGTATAGCTGCAGTTTGAAATAGCGAATGTTCAAAAGAGCAAATTATCCCTTTTTTCGTATCTGCCAACTGTTCTGTGTGTGATATCATGAGACAGTGGTGTCTGAGAAATTGCTCTTTCTCCACTGTTGTGTGATGTGTGATGTCAGAGATAATTAACAGTGACCAAAGAAAAAAAAGATTGAACCTCTTTTGAATAATTCATATATGCTTAGATGTACAACACATAATATGGGTGCACTTTTGACACAGATGCTCAATCATTGTGGAAGTGCTGTCTAAAATATGTGCTGTTTCATAATGTAAGCACATGCCTGACATGTGCCAAGTCTCAGGTTAGCACATGCATAAGACACTCTTTATCATATGATGTGCATATGTAATATGTGATCATTCACAGTGTGGCTGCATATACAATACAAATTCATACTGTGAGCGCATGTATGAAATATCCTTTTCACAGTGTGAATGTATGAATAAGGCATGCTTATTTAGCATCTAAATTACCAGATTGAATGTTTAGGTTAGTGAATACCTAAACGTCAAATTAGTAATATTGAAAAATTAAAACAGCGAACAGCTGATTTAATGTAGGGAATTAATTCCCTCGGTTGCAAAAAAAAAAATAAAAATTTAAACCAAAATGAAGTGGGGG
Organism: Protopterus annectens; assembly: GCF_019279795.1. Classification (NCBI taxonomy): domain Eukaryota; kingdom Metazoa; phylum Chordata; order Ceratodontiformes; family Protopteridae; genus Protopterus; species Protopterus annectens. The sequence continues at coordinate 130,556,732 of NC_056747.1, read as the reverse complement.
ACTTTACCCCACACCCACCCCTAACTAAATATACCAACTCCGAGGTCACTACAGTGGGGAACAGGGAAAAATCCACATAACGGCCGAGGGAATTCTTTCCCTGTGTTAAATCGGCCATTCGCATTTTTTGCTTTCGCTGTTACTAGATCAACGTTTAGGTATTCGCTAACCTAAATGTTCGCTCAGGTAATAAGAACCCACTTGTTTATGGTACGAAAGTAAGTATAAGATATTTTCATTCACAGAGGTGGTGCACATGACAAATGTGTTTATAGAGTACACATAAAACAGCTGACACACCTGTTAATAATGTGTGTTCATAGTGCGACTGTGGATATGAAGCTCATACTGGATAATAGTGCAGTTGTGTATAAGTCACACATTTGTTCATAGTGAGAGTGTATGTTTGAATCTTTCATTCACGGTGAATGTGCATGACACATGTTCATAGTGGGGTGCACATGACATAATGTGTGGATAAAACATGTTCCTTTATAATCTGAGTGCACAACACACTTGTTAATAACGTGTGCCCATAGCATGACTGTGCGATTGCGTATATACTTACTGGATAATAGTGCAGTTGTATGTAACTGACAAACATGTTCATAGTGTGAGTCTGTGTGTAAGATGCATGCCCATTACAGTGTGAATGCATGTTTGAGATGCATCCTTATTCATTGTTATGCAGCCAGGGACTGCCCATGGAGAGCAGTCCCAGCTTCTGTGGCATTCTTCCAGGACTTGACTTACTATGAGGCTTGTGTAACCTTTGAGGAAGTTATATGTAGCTAAGCAGTGTTTCCATGTACCTGGGAGGTATACAGACATCATTCTACCTATTGATTTCAAAATGACCAATCAATTTGAAATTTTTTACATTTTGCACAAATATACTTGTGGCCAGCATTTGTAGAAGTAAACATTTCCTTGAGAAAATTGTACCCATTTCACTGACAGCATATTGTAATATAAAATGTTTTATTAATTTATAGTGGTTGACTGTAAGAGCAATTGAGTTTACAATTGCTTAAACTGCACCTCAGATTATAACCAAGACAATAACAGAGTAAACATGTTCAAACACTGAATTGCTGCCAATGACTGTATTACTTTGTTTTTCATTAGCAGATGTTCTTAATTTACATTTACATATCCTGTACAAGAGATTACATTCTATGTGCAATAAAATGTACTCTCTACTATTATTTTGTATACTGTATTCTGCGGTGGTACAGCGGTAGCATTGTTATCTCACAGCAAGAGGTTCTCCTGTTTGATTCTCTGCTTGGCTTGGGAGTGCCTTCTGTGTGGAGTCCGCATGTCCTCCCCACGGTTGGGTAGCGTTTTTAAGACATGCATGTGTAAATGGGTGTGCCTTCATTGAAGGTTGGGCATCGAGCTGGCACCTCGGCATTTCGTAAAAATCTACTGCCAATCATTAGCGGACAGGAGTTCTGCTGTGGCAACCCCTTACCGGAAAAAAGCCGAAAGACAAACAACAACTATTATTTAGTATACTGAGACATGTTTTCTTTTGTGTCTGTTCTAAAATTTTGATTTTAAAGAATCAGTAATAAATGAGAAATAACTTAAAGCTATGCCTATGATTACCATGTTTATAGATTTGAAATGAGGTGTCTGTTCAACAATTCTGTGCCATTCTGCCTGCCTGCCTGCATGCCATACCCATCAACCTCTTAGAGCAAGCAATCTGGACAAAGCTATAAATAATGGGGGGGGGGGGTAAAGGCCCAAAATAGGGACACCTTTTAAATATTGCTCTTACAAACTTAGAAAGTTGATAGAATAACAGATTTTTCATTAGCATGCATTTTTATCAAGGGTATGAAGTCAGAAAATAATGACAAACATTTGAGTTTCAGACTTTAACCCTCAATGATTTGCCCGAAAACCACACTTTTATGAGAAAAAGACCAAAAATATGATGCAAAAATCTGTACAGTTGAGAGGTATGCTGCCTGCTATTCGTATGTAATAGTATGCAGACATCATCACAGAAATATAATCTGAAGCACAGGCTTGAACACTTTGCTTTTGTCTGCTTACTGTTTGAATTGAAATTATATTCCATTTGCAATAACTAATTTAAGTTAACAATGATGCCAGTTAAATTACTACTTTACCTAAATATAGGTTCATAGGTGTTTATCAAGCTAATGACCACAAGGGCATTTTTAAGCCTAGCCATGCATCCGAAATCCCTGACAAATTCTGGTATCCTTGATAAGTGTAAGCAGGGGCTTGGGAGTTGAAACATTTACAAGCAGGGGCCTGGGAAGTGAACCATTTATTTGGCTGCCTGTGTCCATTAGAGACATAGGTGCCAAACAAGGAATGCATTTCCTGTTTCCCATCTAGTTGTCCAAGTTACACTTGAATTGGTTTAGGGAGGACCTCTTCTTCTCATGGATGTGGATCCTGTTCCAGATAAGTGGTAGTCTATACAATACATACTTATCAGCAGGTCCTATTTATTTCACAGGCAAGGTTTAAGTCTTTAGAATGGGTAATTCTGGTGCTGTTTGATGGACTTCCTGCATATCTGTAAAACAGAGTGGATGTGACAATGCCTTGTATGCCAGGAATAGATTTTCCCTCAACAACCTGTAAGAGACAGAGTACAGGGATATGACCTTGAGGCTGTCTGCAGAGGACATGCTACTTACACTCTGTATTCTCCTGTGGATGTTCTAGTTGTTGGATGTGCCTGGTTAGGTACATATCAAAGGGGGCATTGTACTCAATGATAAGTCTGATGAATGCTGAATACAGAGAAACAATGACCTCCTTGGAACTAGATGGCATACCATTGTTTATAAGTTACACAACACAGAATGATTTCCTCACTATTGTAGACACATGATGGTCAAAGGCTAGGTTACTGTGTGTGTATTCCCAAGTCTCTGACTACTGGGTCAATTGTTAGGGGTGTGCTGTCAATACGATAGTTACCAGAAGTGAATGACTTCTTAAAGGATACTATTATGCATTTCTTGATATTTAGTTTTAGTCCATGGCTCTGACACCAGTTATTGTCTGTCTGAATCCTTCCTAGAAAACATTTGTGCTGGTGAGGGATTCTATGACTGCTCCTTATTTGCAATGATCTGCAGATATAGTCAGCCAGAGGCCATTGACATTGGATTTGACTTTGGGGAAGTAAATGACAAAAAGGAGCAGTCTAGGACCAATCCCTGAGAGACTTCACTTCTGAATGGCCTCTTTGTAGAAGGCGGACTTGCCATTTCAGACTTCATAGGTCCTGTCTGCAAGCCAGCTGGCTATCCACTTGGTGACATAAATGTTTATACCTTAACCTCTTGAGTTTGACACAACAGCCTGTTCGGGCATTGTTGACAAATGCCTTGGCCAGGTCAAGGTAGGCAGTGTGAGCCATTTTGCCCTCATCCATTTGGTGACCTTCTCAAAGAAGTCCATCAGGTTGAGTAAACACAACCCAAGTATGCATGGGTTTGCACTCAATTAACCGGGTTTGGTCTCTTTTGGCAGAGGTCCAGAGTGAACTGCTGATATCTAAGCCATCCAAGGCTGAAAACAAGAAAATTAGTACATCTTGTGATTTTCCTTCACTTTTCAAACTTTTTTTTATCATACTGCTGCATTATTTCTGTTTTTGCTTCCTGTGATAGCACAATTCTCTGCACTTGTTTTTTACTGTACTATTACCCTAAACAGCATAGACTAGATATAGATCTGCTGAATCTAACCTGTTATTGATGCACTTGAGCACTAAACCAGCCATCTTACATTAAGAAAGGCTCCCCTGCACCCTTGTGGTAGAACAGTGTGGATCCAGCCTTGTCTGAACTGGGGATTGCTGGAAGAAGGCTCATTGTGTGCTTTCCTATTGGTAGACTTGTTGCAAACTGTGTAATTTCACCTGTATTTAAGCCTCATGTTTGGGCATAGCTGAGCATCGCGCAGCGGGGGGTTAGCAATGCCCTATATAGACACAAATACCTAGAAACACTATTTTCCTTAGACGTGTCAGTGGAACCCTCTCATGCTTCCCTGCTGCACAATGGGTAACTCCGCTGTGCACTGAGCAGCATTGCCACACCTATCATCTACAGCCTGCAAATGAACAACCGTTGTTAGGGAAGGGAGTGGGCTAGTCTGACCTGTTTATGTGCCATGACTAACAGCACATACGGTAAAAAACTGCTATAATGGACAGGCAATGTCCCATCATTTCTCCGGTCAGCCTGATTGACATGGGAATACTTAGGCACTGTAGTAATTGCCTCATGTATGCTGACAACCACTTGCATCTCTCACATAGGGTATTTGTTTGTTGTAGGAGTAAGTACACTATGAAATTGGAATCACTTCTGTCATGAAACAAATCGGATACCAAACAGGTTTTCAGTACACACACTTCACCTCTCACACAAGATAAAGACATTACACATAGACCCACATGTGGACGTACTCAGAAAAAGTCTACCAAAGGATCAGAGACCACCCAAATGTATAGAGCATGCACACATTGCTGTACAAATAGAAACCACTATGCATAATAACACATACAACTGTCTCAGCAAATAACCGCCTAAGGCAAAACACCTCTAAACCTTATGCCCTGGTAATAGGCAATTCTATAGTGAGGCACACTGATGTTTCTCTCACCAGGCTGGACAAGGAGTAGGTCAAAGTCAGCTGCCTATCAGGAGTCAGGATCCGTCAAATCATGTGTGCACTCAAGTAACTCAACAAGTACCGTTATGTCATTGTCCATGTTGGGGTGAACGACTTTAGTCATACATCTATGGACTATATGAAGAGAAAAATGACTGAACTCTCAGATTGTGTCCCAGTCAGGTATGTCCCAAGCCCTAACCAGCATTCTGTGGTCACCCTGGATGATGCCACACTTTTAACAAAAAAAATGATTGACTTCAACAATTGGCTTAGTTTCTGGTGTCAGGCTATGGGGATCTAGTATCTGTCAGCCTGGGATGACATGGCCAAGAGGTCATGCTGCTTTGCCAGAGATAGTCTGCACCTGTTTCCTCTAGGCTTTCGGACACTGGCTAAGGTGCTTGCCTCCCCCATAGTGCCTTTTTTAGGCAATGTCAAAACAACAACATTTCCACTGTAACAAAAATCCACTCAAGGCAAACTCCAGGTTCTGCTGCTTAATTCTAGGGCTAAAGACTGAAATCTTGAAATAACTCAACTGTCTACTGACCTAAAGGGTTTAGATAAGATTGTAGCATATAATTTAAAATCTAAATTAGTTAAGAGACTGTATGATAACATTTAACTGACAGAGGGTGTTAAGAGATTGCATGATAGAATTTAATTGACAGAGGGTCTGTGTTAAGGTTATGGATTAAAACTGTCATTGAGTGATTCATAATGTTGATTTGAAAACATATTATTTTAATAACATTTTATTGCTTTTGGAGAATGAAAAAACAGCTGTGCTCTATATTTTCTGGAAAAAGATGCCTAAAATCCTTCTGAACCAAGGGCTTTGCCTGGTTTTAAGGAGCTAAATACTTTGGAAATTTCATGTAGGAAGACAGCAGTCAAGACTGCAGAGATTCAAGCATACCATCTAGGATGTTTAATAGAATGAAAGTTAGTTAAGAAATTATTTACATCAGATGATTTCAGGTAAAGGTTTATCAATGCATATGTGGTATTGTTAATATTGTGAAGATAAGTTCATGGTTTGTATGGTTTTTAATTCACATTTAGTTGAAGTTAGAGTTGAATATTTCAAATCATCAACTTTTTCTCTATATTGTTTAGTGATTAGTAACTACTTTGACTATTTTCTTAATTTTGTATCTCTTTAAATAAGATGTTATACTAATTAAGAACCATTATTATGCAATTCAAAATCCATCATCGACTGACCATCACCACATGGTACATATACTAAAATTATTACTGGTGGTTTAGCAAAGGATATGACTGTTGCTGTCGGTCATAGTAGTCCTCTCAGATGGGTCTTCCTTAGCTCTGATAATTCCAAACAGTGGCATCCATTTGATAAATTATATACAAAAATATTTTTTGAGAAGTCTAAATGTCATGGAATTTCTTAGGTTGTTTGTGTTACTCAGTAGGGTAGAAAATATGAAATTGATCCATCCATATATATATAATATAAAATTTATAAAAAAGCTGAATAAGCATGCGTCATAAAAAAATCTGCCAGTATTTGATAACAATGATGTAAACATTCTAAACAGTCACCCAAGAAACTGACAAGGATCCCTTGCAAACCAGTTCCGATATGCCTACCCTCAATATTGCTATGCCTAGAGCTGTAATAACTAAAGCAAATGGGTGGTGTAGTGGTTAGAATTCTCACCTCACAGTAAGAAGTTTTGCGGTTTGATTCTCAGCTGGGGTGTCTTCTTTATGGAGCCTACATGTCCTCCCTGCATTTGCATGGGTTTGCTCCCACATGCCAAAGACATACATCTGGAGTGTTTCTCCCTGGGCATCCGCTGAAAATGGGCTCTGTCTCAGTCAGACTTTCCCAGTAAACAAATGTTAAATAAAATGAAATAAAATCATTAATAATATTCACACATTATTTAAATCCTAAAAACATAACCTCAAATAAACTATTTACAGTAAAACAAATAAAGTTACGAGAGTCTGCCGATAGATACATGACTTAATTAAAAAAAATCACTGATATAAAACAAAGAACACAAATCATCTAAAACATGTCAAAGGACTTTATTAATGGTAAGCGCTTACACAGCCCAAAACACTGCTTCTTCAGACCATTTAAATGTAACCTCTTAAATATATATAAATTAATTCAAGAAAAATCAAACTTCTCAAATAAAGTCACATGACAAAACCTTAAAAACAATGTAATCAAGTGGCTAGTGCTAAAATTTAAAGAAACAGTAACATCCCTTTATCTCCGTAAGCTCTTAGACCTCAATACAGGTTTAAGGCAAATTTTCTCATTTAATCCTTTATCCTTGTATACTTGAAATTTTATTATCCAGTGCAATTCTCTGTCCTCAGTGATATTATTAAAATCTAATATAGAGGAGAAATCTAACTTGTCTATGACCATAAATTTAAATGTGTGCATTTCCCCGTGCTGAGAAAGATGTCATGCTTAGTGCATTGCTTACATCAATTAATATAGTCCTAGTGTGTTCTCTTATATGTTCTTTCAAACAGTTTTTCTTTTTATGTAGGGAAAACAGAAATGCACTGTGCTAAATAAACTATATCTTGTGCTGCAATCTGCATACACATTAAACACAAACTTCTTACCAAGCGTAGGATGCTGGACATTGCTGTCACTTTTTTATAAAACTACAAAACTAAGTATGATGAAACCTTATTTTTCAGCTGGAGCCACTGCAGTAATCCCAAGTAAAGACTCTACTAGGACTAGAGAGAGCATCCCTATATCATTATTTTATTCTAGTGCTATATAGGTTATCATTATTTTATTCTAGTGCTATATAGGTAGAATACAAGTAATCCCAAGTGAAGACTCTACTAGGACTAGAGAGAGCATCCCTATATCATTATTTTATTCTAGTGCTATATAGGTAGAATACATCAGGTTATAAGCAATAATTGGCATATACTAACCACCGATATGTTGAAAGGTTAAGTAGGCAAGAAACCTGCTTTTAGATATAATAAGAAGATAAATCTGAAAGCACTTTTATGCTATAATCATGCATAGCAACAAAGCGGAGTGAGTAGAACTGGAACCTTTCCTTGTGGTGCCTGCAGTTTATGTAGCACAAGCTTTTGCTAAAAAGACCCATCTCCCACAATGTACCCATTTGCTATTCAGAGACATGTTGGCTACAATGAGGTAATTACTAGATAATTTGCACATTTCTGAATCACATTTACTACCGCAATGTGCAGATCATTGTTAATCTTCACATCATGGTAGTAAATAGCTGCTTGTGTAGGTAGTGGCCTTCTCCTTCCCTCACAAAGATACACGCACTGCAGTCCCTGTGTCTGTCCCTAACCTCTGTGCCCCCATTTTTCCCATCCAGTAGGAGCTGATGTACTGCTATGGGACTTAAGTATTATGCTGTGGAAGCAAGGGTTTCCCCCAACTCACCCTTGACTCCCATACTGCCATTGGTGCATTAGAGCACATTAGGAGTACTCATTGGTGGTCTAGTGCATCCCCCACCCTGATCCTCATACTGCCACCTGTGCCATTATGGCACTTTAAGATGATCTACTGGTTCCTTACCATGTTTGCAGAAGGTGGCTGAACATGATCTTTTGACCGTGTTCAATACTGTAACATAGTGAGGATGGCTATGCTAATCTACAAGGCTGAGAGATTTCTTGAACTGTTTGGCCATGTGTCTACCTTACCTTCCTGGAGGCATTTCTGCAAACAGAGCACATAGCTATTCCTCATTTGCATTCAGCACAGCTGGGGGGGGGGGCTAGTCCTATGCAATGCTGTATGTCTTTATGATAGAGGACCATGCAGCACCATTTTGAGATGGTTGCTGTTTCGAGGAAACACTGTGACATGTACATGTTGAAGTACCTTCATAAGTCTCCCATATTGTCTGGTCCATACTCTGTTTCTGGGAGGCATAAAAGCTGACTCACGTATGATCTGACCATAATAAGTTTTGAGTTTTGTCTTCTACTCCGAATATAAATTAATTTAATGATGTAGAAATATAATACCATATGGATCACTGCCCATAATTACTAAACTAGCGTTTATTCTTCAGTATTTCCAAAATTAATGCACAACACTTCCAGTCTTGTGAAGCATGCTCTATATACGGAATAAACCTATAAGGAATATCCATTTGTCACAAATGCTTTTAATCCAGAACTGCACTGCATTCAGTTTTTCATTTTCAATATTATATATCAAGATGCCAGTCACCATACACTGTCATTATGAAGTAATGGTTATATAATGGCCAGATAAAATGTTATGTCTTCCTATTACACAGTAACATATTAGTTGCCTCACCAATTTGGTTAAGGTATTATATAAATGGACCATAATCGAGGAAATGTGCCTATTTTATATAAACAACCACTGGTCATCATACGAGTCAGTGGACACCATCATTTTTTTTTTTTTTTACATATGTAACTCACAGTACATACTTTGTGAAGTTGTGAATGATACCACACATATATCCATATAATAAAATAATTTGTCTTAATTCAGATATTTATTTAATAATCATTGTATTATTAATATTGACTACCCCATGAAAGTTAAGTTTTCATGTAATCAATACATAAAGGTACTCGACCGTCACCCATCATGGCTGAAATCAATATATCAAATAAAGCTTGGCATCATTGAAGGGAGTAACAATAATCCTGTTTGGTATGGTGTTCCATATGAAAAGTGGCCACTTTACCCTTCACCATTATAAAAATAAGTTTTAAATCATAAGGACACCATTACTAAGTGCATCCAAACACGTTCCAATAATCTCTGAGCAGAACTCATGACGTTTACAGTTCAGTATTCCACATAAGCAAAAGACTAGTGTTGAATGAAAGTCAAAAATGTACTCTGTGCATTGTCTGACATGGGGAAATTTTTCTAAGTGCGCCAGTAATCACAGGTAATTGCATAATTTTTAAGAAATTTCAGGACAGTGGATTTTGGGGAAATATAATATGCACACAAATTATTTCATAAAATCATCATAGGCTTGTGCACATATGAGGATCCAATGATGTGGATTAGAAAGGACTAGGGTATCTTCTTAAAGGAGTCATGAATACTATAATTCCTATTTTCGTTCAAACACACATTAAACACATGATCTACACTGAGGAACAGGTGCATGACATCATCTTAAAACAGTATAAATGCATTAGAACAAATTAAAATTGCTGTGGGATAAGGAAAGTGCAAAGCACACCTCCCACAACAACAAAGCAGGAAAAGACCAACAGCAATCTCTCTTAAGCTAGAATAGAACCAGTTGCAACAAAGCTGAAACACACAACCACATGGAGGCAATCTAGCTGTCCCTGTTCTCAATAACAATGGTTAATATGCTGTTTACAAATACAGCATTCGACCCAAGTTTTAGGCTGATAACTCTTCCTTCTCAAAAACCTTAAAACTAACTGATAAACTTTTGAAATGTCAACTAACTGAATAATGAGAACCAAAGCTTCATATTAGTCTGTACAGATGTCAATATTAAATACGTGTGAGCTTTAGAGAGTTCCAGTTCATACAAATGCTGGTATATTGTCATTCCAAGCATGTTATTTGGTTTTGAATTGAGGCGATCACCATTTGTTAAACAATGGCTCACAAGTGGTAAGCAAATAATGTTACATTTACTGGCTATCCTGAAAGAGGAGTATAGATTGCACAGACCCATTGATGACATTGATAAAAACTACATTACATTAATTGCGTGTACGTATGATTTTAACTAACATATTACTATATGCATTTGCTTAAAATGGTCTACTTGCCAATTAAAATGCATTTAGTATCAGTTAAGGCTGCCAGAAGATGAGCATAACAGTTTAACCTAATGTGTTATCATGACTTATTCTCTTGTCATAGGATAAGCATGACCTTATATTCTTACAAAAATCTGTTATTTTAAAAACAGTTATTGGGTGATGTTCATAATCATTACACGAACGAGTTAAGGCTCTCCTTGTTGAGAGCGAATGAGCGTAGCAATGCCGTGATTCATAGAGGATACTTATGCTAATATGCAAATGCCATGAATGAACATAAGCAAATGAAGTCATAATGAGATGTAAATGAAAAATGATGTAACCCAGTGTATAATAATGAATCATTCTCTCATCTATTTGCTATTCATAGTGAAATTTTTCCCATTTTCCATGCCATTCACAAATACGTTTTATCTCGCCAGTTCATGAAAATGGCGTCACTTGATGCTAGCCCTGCTACTTCCCATTGTGAGCTGCTTGTTTTGGCCAGTAATGCTGATCATCATCATCTTCAACACCATTCTGCTGCTGATAGTCTCCAAATTTATTGAATTGTTTTTGTTGCTGACCCAGTAATAATTATTTGAAAACATAAAGAAAGAGCATATGCTACTGTATGCTTATTAAGGACGTGTGAGGAACACTTACATACACACTGTGTAGATATGGAAGGTGTACCTATTTATGGTAATTGTTACATGTTTAATGTAATCATGTCAGCATTCAATCCTCTATATAAATATGTGTTACTGTTTTTAAACCAACCTTCCTCAGTGGACGAGTGTTGCTGCTGAAGATGTCAGTAATAGCCAGTGTCCACACTACCTCTGATTATTCCAGTGTCATCGTCTTCCATGTCATAGTTATCTCCATGTATGGAGAAGATGTATCCCCTCATTTGTTGTTAATGAGATGATTGTTGGAGATCCCCCCCAGTACTGGTAAGGGCAATTGCATTCTGCCTCACCTTGCTTCAAGCATGTCCAACCATATAATTTGCCCTATTCTTCCACAGTGTTAATGTATGGTATCTTCCACCAACTGCATTAATGCCCTGCACAACTTGATTCCAGGCTCTTGTCTTCTCAGCTTGTTTATTCCCCTCTTTCCCTAACAGACTTTTACAGTATGTCCTCAGGGCTGCCATGAGGATGTAGTTTTCATCATGGCTGAAGTGTTCTTCCTCTGCCTTGCTCCCTTGTTTTGCATCATTACTCCACATGAAAAAATATGACACAGACATTCACAAAACTTTTGATATCATAAGTTTAAACAATACAACAATGACAACATGCCTGCAATCCTAATAAAAAAGGTAGGTGACACAAACCCCATAAATATATACATATGCAAAATCTCAGGCCAAGGAATAATTTGTGCTACAATAACATCTGCAGTATCATAAATAAATACATTCACAATTAACAATAATGCATTCTGTTTAACAGACTCCTTTTTCTCCTAGCCCCTACCAATGTCTTGCACTCATAACACTGCCATTTTTTATTCTTCAGTGGCAATCAGAAATTTCTAGTTGTTGAGCCAACAAAACATCCTTACACTTCAGTACTTCAGATTTAAATCACTGCATTTCTACCATGCACGCACAAGTACTGATAAATGACACTAAATATTTTCTCAGTGATCACCAATTATTTCCACTGTTGCTGTAATAATTTTCTATTCACTTATGATAGTTTTACAGTATTCACTGAAGCCATTGTTATAGGCTTATCATATCACTAATGCAAACATTTCTTGAAGTGAACTCAATAAAAAGTCTATGGTTTCCTAAGTCATTTGCTGCCTGACTCAAGGAATCCCAAGTTAATATGGTAGTATTAAGTTATTTCATGTAAATTCAGGTCCATTTATACATTTTGTAAGAACATGTATGTTTATCTTAATGAAACACAATAATACGCAAATCTGTATGGCCACTTATGCACATAAATCTCTCTCAGCTACTCATGAGCATGGCAGTGGTTTGAAGTTAGTGCACTGGGAACAATAGAAAAGCCCACAGTCATCCTCAGCAGTCCCCAGCATGCCGTGGAAATGCACAGATAGCCTCACATCCTCAAAGCTGAATATATTCAGAAATAACAAAATGGATTCATTCTTACAACGGTTTACACAACCATGAAGTGTAATCTTTGCCCATCTATCATCTGGCACACCTTCTTACATGAAATCACTTAAAATTTAATAAAAGTTGGTAATCACAAACAAAGGAATATTTATTTCTGCAACCCCACCCAAAAATTCACAGGCACACACACAAAACAAAATTCCTGTTTCTGTACTGCATTAATTAATGACATTTAGGTGCAATACTCCAGAAAATGTCGCTAAGGCAAAGCTCAGCAATTGTATAAAGAAGAATGATAACTGCATTCTGTTTTTATCCACCATATAAATGAAATGTGAATGTATTCCTTAAAAAGGCATGTATTTGATAAAGCATTTTTCACTAAACCAAACTTGACAGTAATAAGAGTACTTGGTATAATTCTCCTGCTGGTTAACTGGGTTTGATTCATGTGATGTCATACCCCAGAGGGCGTGGTTCTTAACTTGTGAACCGCAGTCCTGCTTAAACTTTCTTCATTCTGGATTTTGCACTTTGAATGATGGCAGCACCTGTGAAAGCATGAGGCTGCAATCTGAGCTAGTTAAATAAGGGGACCAAAATTATGGTTTACCTTCTTAGTGAGTCATATCTGGATAAGATACAGAAACACTAGTGTGTATGCTGTAAAAAACAGTAATAAAATGACATTTTGTGTGCTATTTTTTTGGTTACTAAGTGTTTTTAAACTGTTATTTTGGGCTATTAGACTTATTGTTTTTTTATTTTGTCTCCCTTTATTTATGTTTGATGCAAAATTAGTTCTTGCGTGTCATTTTTTTTGGTTATAAAACACAGACATGCATAATGGGAGGGGGGGAGTTGAAGAAGATTGATAACTGGCTGGAGTTCGGTGAGCACCTGGCATCCCTGACAGGGATTACCCACTCCAGCCAATAGTGTCACAGAATGTATGATGACCTGAGCATAGGCCTGACCAACTGGTTGAGTGAGATGACCAGGTGGTTGCGAGAAAGCCAGAATTCAGTTGTAATATAGCTGTTTTTTTCCTGTTTAGCCATATTAAACACAGGTTAAAAAATAAATGGCAAGAAGGTTGTATAATTGAAAGAATTTGGTAGAAGAAATATGCGCAACTACAAATATGTATCTAGAATAAAATAATGCAAAAGAAAGCATAAACATATCTGTCCAAAGAACTGCATCTGTATACAAATAAATATATTTGTATTTACGTAAATATTACATGTATTAGTAAAATAATAAAATGTGTGTGTATATATATATATATATATATATGCCTATAAATCACAACTGTACATCTGCATTAGTACACTTAGTACTCTTTCACGTATTTATGAACAAAGCAAAACAAAAAAGTTTGCATTTCCACATAATTTCATTTAGTACTGCATTACTACATGCATAATTGTCTGTATAAATACAAATGTAATGTATGTATTAGTAAAATAATAAACTCACTCTCTCTCTAGATATATATATATATATATATATATATATGGGTCTACTTTGTTTCACCTAACTTCCAATTCACTGACTTTCATTTCACTGAAATTTCATTTCACTGACAGTTCATTTGACTGACAAGTATTATTAGCAAGAAAATGGAATATGCCCCCTTCCCCACTGTAGTGCAACCCTGGAGTAAGAATATATAGTTGGGGTGTCACTTCCTTTCATATGATATTGTTAAGTTTTGATATAATATTGCTTAGTAAAAGAAAAGTAAGTGGGGTGCTGCACCCCCCACACCCCCAACTATATATTCTAACTCCAGGGTCGCACTACAGTGGGGAAGGGGGCATATTCCATTTTCTTGCTAATAATACTTGTCAGTCAAATGAACTGTCAGTGAAATGAAGTGTCAGTCAAATGAAATTTCAGTCATTTGGTCTCAGTGAAATGGGAGTCAGTGAATTGGAAGTTAGGTGAAACAAAGTAGACCCATATATATATATATATATATATGTATATATATATATATATATATATATATATATATATATATATATATATATATATGTGTGTGTGTGTGTGTGTCTGCAAATCCCAAATATACATTTACATGAATACACTTACTACATGTTCACATATTATGTTGTTGTTGTCTTTCGGCTTTTTCCTAGTTAGGGGTCGCCACAGCGGAACTCCGGTTAGCTAATGATTGGCAGTTATTTTTTATGATGTCGAGTTGCCAGCCCAATGCCAGACCTTCAACGAAGGCACGCCCATTCAACGCATGTCCTTCGAACGCCCACTTGACCGTGGGGAGGACATGCAGACTCCACACAGAAGGCACTCCCAACCCAAGCAGAGAATCAAACGAGAGAACCTCTTGCTGTGAGGCAACAACGCTACCGCTGCACCATTATAAAGAAAGCAAAAAAAGTTTGCATTTCTACATAATTTTATTTAGTATTGCATTTACTTACGTAGCAGTTAAATTACATGCAGACAGTTGAGAAAATATTTATAAGTATAATAATTATAAGACAGCCATTTGTTCCACAATATTAACTGCACTTACAAGATGACTCAACACTCAGACACCATACCCTAGTCAGAGTTGAGGTTGGGAAGGAGGTTGGGGGTTGTAGTGTCAAATAAGTGACAGCACATACTTTAGTGATAAATGACCGGTTGTATGACTTCTGCATTTATTTTTAAGTCATTCTCACATGCTTACTCTCTGGCTGCACTTTGAATATGGCACTAGGTACAACACGTGCCCGGTATTTATATGTGCACGTTCATCACTTGCTATACTTTTTTTTTTCCCAAATATTTTATTGATTTTCAAAAAGACAAAACATAATTTCTACTAGAATACAAATGAAACAAAAGACAAACTATATACAATATGTACATATGGCCTATATGAAAAAAAAAATTAGAATATTTTTTGTAACTTGCTATACTTCTTAAAGACACACACACATTGTGCTCTACATCCTTCTTCTATAGAAAAAACGTGATACAGACTGTATCAGTTAACATGCAAGTGGTACAAATAGCTTTTGTCATTTATTATACAAAACTATGTACATATATACAGTTATGTCCAAGTCACCGTGTATCTCACACCCGATCTGGATGAGCGACCAAATTGTGTGATGTAAAACTGGGATTCAGGCTTAGCAAATGGACTCATTTCGTTAGAGTGTTCAACCTTTGGAGTGTTGGGAACATTCTTAGGACTGGAATCAGATGGTACAACATGTCCTGGATAGGAACAATGTCTGAGTGATTCTGAGACTTACAGTCTATATGCTGTGGTAGCAATTCTGGTACAGGAAAGAGGTGTCTGCGATTCCTCCTGTATTCCACACCCTCGGAATTTACAAGATAAGACCTTGGCTCAGCACAAACACCTGTTATCTGTCCAATCCAACTGAACCTTTCACATTTTATATTGTCACTGTCTCCTTCTTTTAATGGAGGAAGAAATCTGCTCGATTTGTCATAACTGGACTTCTGGACAGAACATATCTTGAACAATTGGGCTCTGATGGTTCTGTTGTTTTTAGGTTTAGGCCTCAATGAACTGGAACTAATTGACAATGTTGTTCTGGTTTGCCTGGATAGAAGTCTCTGAGCAGACGAGCCAAGTATATCATCACGGGGTATGTTTCTGAGATTAAGTAGATCCAAGAAGATATCGGTATTGTCACGCTTTGACCTTTTAAGTAATTGTTTTGCACTCTGCACTGCATGTTCAGCTAGTCCATTTGATTGTACATGTTGCTAGTAGTCTGGAATATCCACAAAGTCCCATTCTCTTAAAATGTCTGAAATAACTGACTAGTAAATTGAGTACCGTTGTCAGAAATAACTTTGAGTGGACTACCATGGACTGAGAAATTACATTTCAACTTGGTAAAAACAGTAGTGGATGTTAGATTAGGTAGTAAGTCAATCTCATACCAGTTCAAATAAGAGTCTACCAATACTAAATAATGCTGATTGTTATACTCGAATGTCAGTGGCAACTGTTGACCAAGGTTGCTCAGGAACTTGACTTATCTGAAGTGGTTCTCTTTATAGGTTCATAGGTTCATAGGTTCATACTAGGCTATCTGCCCGAGGGCATTTATAAGCCTAGCCATAGTTTTGTGGCTTACGCCACCCCTTAGTTTGGAGAAACTATGCCCATTATTTAGCTGTGCCTCTGTCGAGCAGTGACACTGAGGTAACCCCTGGGGTGTATCTGCGATCTCCCATCCATTGGTCAAGATTCCTCTTGAACAAGGCCAGCGAGGTGCTCTGCCTCACATAAACCGGGATTTTGTTCCACAGCATAGGGAGTCTTTGGGTGATGAATCTATCCCTCCAGCACGTCCTATTAATAACCGTGTTGAGGTTTAAGTCACCCGCCCTTGTGGCTCTGAGGGATCTAGATTTTTTAGATGAAGCATATTCATCAAATATGGGTTTGACATGGCCTTGTATGTCAGGCATAGGTCACCTCTGAGTAGCTGCAGCAACTGAATATAACTGGAGTTCTTTCAGTCGTGCAGCATAAGACAGATTTTTGAGACCCTTTATCCTTTTGGTGAGGAACTTTTGTGGCCTCTCCAGCTGCTGCAAGTGTCGGGTCAGATGCATTCCGAATGGGGCATTGTACTCGATCATTGGTCTGATGAGGGATGAGTATAGGGAGACTATGACTTCCCTTGATCTAGATGTGAATCCCTTCATGATAAGGTGGGCAATGTAGAAGGTCTTCCTAACTACTTTAGCAATATGAGTGTCGAATGAAAGGCTACTGTCAACCTGGGTTCCCAGGTCCCTAATAACTTCTTCTGTGTTCAGGGGATTGCCACCTATATGGTAGCTAGGGGTAACCTTATTTTTCCCGAAAGGTATGACTATGCATTTCTTGGCATTTAACTTGAGGCCATGGCTCTGGCACCAGTTATCCGTTTCTGTGAGACCCTATCCATTTCTGTGAGACCCTTCTGAAGGATATCTGTGTCGGATGTGTTCTCAACTACGGCGCCCAGTTTGCAGTCATCTGCGAACTTTGTCAGCCATAACCCTCCTGTGTTTGCTTGTACTTCAGAAAAGTAGATGCCAAACAAGAGTGGGCCCAGGACTGAGCTCTGTGGGACACCACTTGTGACAGGCTTAGAGTCTGACATGGCGCCAGCAACTCTGACCCTGTGGGTTCTGTCACTCAGCCAGTTTGCAACCCATCTTGTAATGTATGGGTTTACATTTAAGTTGATGAGTTTTTCAATGATACATGAGTGGGGTATTGTATCGAAAGCCTTTGCCAGGTCTAGGTAGGCTGTATGGACTGCCTTTCCCTCGTCAATGGCCTTGGTGACTGTTTCAAAAAAGTCAACCAAGTTTAAAAGGCATGATCTGCCTTTGACAAAGCCAAACTGGGTTGGATCCAAAGTCTGCAAATTCCCTATGTCTTTATTTATGAGATCCATTATGATCCTTTCCATGGCTTTGCAGATCAGGCTTGTCAAGCTAATGGGACGGTAATTTCCAGGGTCGGTGGAGGCACCGCCTTTGTGGAGTGGGACCACAGTCGCGCCACTCCTGGGTAATATCCGGAGGTGAGACTAAGATTAAACAGCTGTCCTAACTGTGGGTTTAATTCCTCATTGAGTTCATGGAGCACACAGCCGGGGACACCATCAGGTCCCATGGATGCTGTGTTCTTTGCCTTGGAGAGAGCAGTTCTCACCTGAGCGTTGGAGATGTTTGGGGGCTACAATCATTTGGTATAGATATCTCTTCTTTAGGGGAGGGTGGGAGAAGTTTGCACTGAACCTGTCGGCCAGTATGTTGGCAATGTCTGTAGGATCAGTAATCTTCACATCATTTTGAACTAATTCTGAGCATATCTGGGAGTTTCCTCCTAGGTTTCTGACATAGCTAAAGAATGCTTTATGGTTGTCTTTAGAGTCCTTAGCTATTTTTTCTCAAAATTAGCTTTGGATGATTTTATGAGAGCTCTTAGCTTTTTACTTATAGTGATCAGCGGTGTCTTACCTTTTAAGGATTTTGCTCTATCTTGTAGTAGCTTTCTCCTTTTATTGTAGAGTTTGTTTATGGCTGGGGTCCACCAGACTGGACGCTTGCCTTTGGTACAAAGAGTCTTTGTTTTGCTTGGGATTGCCTGATCCATGCAGCCCTGCAGGTGCTGGTAGAAGGCATTTGTAAGTGATTCAGCGGTTTGAGTAATGTTAACCGGCTCAGGGGCCTTAAAGGAGACCACACTAGTCTTTAGAAGTGTGAAGTCGGCTTCGAGAAGTTCTTTACTGTGGTCTTTTTCATTTCGGTGGGGGGATGAGGACCTCCAGCGAGATTAGTTTGTGATCAGATCTCACCAGTGAGGGGTATACTTCTGGTGTTGAACATTGTGCTCCCATGTTCGTGATGATGAGATCAAGTATGTTCTCTCCTCTTGTGGGGATGGTGACTAGTTGTTCCATGGCATTTGAGTTTATGAATTCCAGGAACTTTTGGGCTAGAATGTTTGGGCTTGAGTAGTGTTCCCAGTCTATATTAGGGTAGTTGAAGTCACCTAATATGATGGTGTTCAGAGATACATTTATCCCCTCCAGTGTTTTCAGGAAGGCCATGTGAGGTTCCTGAGTTTGCAAGGGTGGCCTGTAACATGCTACAATTTGCATAGCAGTCTTGCCTATGGTTAATTGCACCTGGATGGTTTCTGATGCATTGTGCGATGCCACCAATCTTGAGGTGTTGGTGTCCTTGATGAATATGGATACCCCTCCTCCTTTCTTGGTATTGTCCGGGTTTTGTGGCCGGAACGCATGATATGAGGTAAAACCTGATAGTGCTGGGGTGCTCTTAGGAGCCTTGAACCAGGTTTCTGTCACAGCACAGACATCGATGTTCTCCATACTGAGAAGGGCCTCGAGTGCGTGCATCTTGAGGTTGAGACTTCTGGCATTGAGCAGCATTACCCTTAGTTTTTTTTCTTTGTTTTGTTCTAGGGTGGTAGGTTTAGAATTTGAGCCTTGCCTAAAAAGGCACTATGGGGTGGCAAGAGCCTTTGCCAAAATCCGAATCCCAGGGTGACAAGTGCAAGCCGTCCCTTGAAGCAGCGTGGCTTGTCCAGCATGTCATCCCAGGCAGACAGACATTGGATCCCCTTTGAATGACACCAGAGTTTAAGCCAATTGTTAAAACTGATCATCTTATCTCTGTATTGTGGCATCATTCTTGGTGAAGGTAGGATACTGCTCAAGGTCAGGGTCATACCTGCCTGGGCTACATAATCAGAGAGCTCCTCTATGTCTCTTTTCATGTAGTCCAGGGAGGTACGTCTCAGGTCGTTTACACCAGCGTGGACAATGATTGAGTCGTACTTGTACCTGCTGTTGAGAGACCTGAGTGCATGCGTTATGTGGTGGATTCTAGCACCCGACAGGCAGCTTACTGTGACCCTCTCCTTACTCAGTCTGGTGAGCGAGACGTCAGTGTGTCTGACCATGGAGTCACCAATGACTAGTGTGTCTGGCATAGTGTTTGGCCTTAAGGGCTGTGACTGCTTGACACTCTGACTGTGTGGTCTATGTGATGCAGGTGTTGTGTTCTGAGGTGGTAGTTGTTTGGGTGTCTGCTTTGGTGGCCTCTGCTGTTTTGGTAGATTTTTGATCAGAGCCTCCGAGTATGTCTTTGTGTGTTTATGTGTATGATTTGAGGTTGTGATGGTATTATGTGAGACTGGGTCTATAGTGTGTGTGGTTACCTTCTCCTCCTGTCTGGTCTTGCCAGTCCTATGTTGAGAGAGCTCAGCCTCCAGTTTGGCCGTATAGTTGCATCTCTCGCATGTATTTGTGTTTTGTGGGAGGAGGAGAGGGTTGCCTGTGTACATGAGGCAATTGTAACATTGCCTCAATAATCCCAGGTTCACCAGCTGAGCAGGAGAGGATATTAGCAACTGATCCCTCGACATGCTAGAAGGAATAGACAGAAAAACTTAAAAAAAAGGTTTTGGGGATGTGGGTGACCGAGAAATGGGGTTTGCTTTTTGGGGTACTTTCTATAACAAGAGTGCTGTATCGAGGTGATAAGTACTGTAGGAGCAAGTGCTTAGCTATACGGATAGAGAATAGTCTACTTGGGAGTCAAGTAGAGATAATTTATAGTTGGAGGATACACTAAATAGAACAGTAGTACACTTTGAGGAAGGTAGTTTTAAGGGAAAATTTGAAGAGTGAACTTTAGGTAGCCCTAATAGTTTAAATCTGCTTAACCGGCGCTGCCCTAGTGTGCAACGGTAGCAGCTCCGCGCTAACGTGTGCTTTATAGCAGGGGGCTGGAAAAAATAGGAAATTACCCAAAATGGCCAACAAATTACAAGTTGCTGCTTCTAACCACTCCTCTGAGGACAAACAAGCAGCTCAGTACTCCCCACTCCCACTGGTGAGTAAAGAAACTACCTCTGGCCACACAAGAAAATGGAGGAACACAGAAACCAAATACAAAGCCCAGGGATCAGCAAAATCTGATCACTGGAACAACTAGCAAGTAAAGTTTAGGAAAGGAGACAGGAAAAAATGCAGTAAATGCTTTGTTTTCGACTAAATTGCTATCAAAGGCTGGTACACTTGAGTGTATTAGCCTGTTAGTTACTTTTAAGCAATACTTTAGCCCACAAGTGCAATCAACAATATAAGCTCACAAACATAGGAAAATAAGGCAATAAAACAGTAATAAAGGCACAAACAGTAGTCGAAAAGCTTAAAAGATCGAAAAATGCAAACAAAAAGTTTTAAAAAATACTTATGATCAAGAAAGTTGCTTTTTCTGCTCTCTGCTGGCTTAGGAACTCTTTGTAAATGTGGTTTAGTACTATTGCACAGTGAACAAGAAGTAACTACTTTATCAATGTCTTTTACTAGCGAAGGCCAAAATATTACTTCTCTCACCCTTCTTTTGATAGAGTCTGAACCTGGGTGACCACGATGGAAAATCTGTATATATTCATGTTGTAAGGAAGCAGGAATAACAGTTTTAGGACCTTTGAAAATGATGCCATTTTCCATCAACATCTCATTTCTGTAAGGAAAATAAATTTGTACTTCAGGTGGTACAGTATATTGCTTTGATGGCCATCTAACATTAATGTAGTGATTGGGCTTTTGCAAAATTGGATCACTCTTTCTATGATGTCTCAGCTCATCAAGTCTCATGGTAGAAAAATTACACACTGCCATTATGTCAAAGTCAAAAATCTCTGTGTCAAGCTGTTCTGTTATATTTCTGGGCAAGCAGGATAAGGTATCAGCCAGATAAAATAAAGTTTGCCTTTTGTATAGACCATTTTGAAGTTGTGCTTTTGCAATTTGAGCATCATTTTTTGCAATCTTGCAGGAGCGGAATGCATAGGCTTCCTTAGAATGGTAAACAGAGGTTGGTGATCAGTTTCAATTTGAATAGCTTGACCACAGATGTAATCATGAAACTTTGAAAACACCAATACTATTGCCAAAAGTTCTTTCTCAATTTGAGCATACTGCATCTCAGTTTGGGTAAGCGTTCTAGATGCATAGACTACTGGTCTGCCTTCCTGAAGAATAACTGCACCAAGACCAAATTTTGAAGAATCACAGGAAAGAGTGCCACCCCACCTGCATTAAGATACTACAATGTCAATAAACCAGTCAATTTTCTGCATAAGGTCTTCAAATGCCTTCTGGTGCTGTCCCAACCAAGACCATGTAACATTTTTGTGCATTAGCTCTCTTAAAGGTGCTGTCATCTCACTGAAGTCTGGTATAAACTTGCCTAGATAGTTGACCATGCCTAGAAAATTTTATAGAGCTTGAATATTATCTGGTGCTGACATCTCAAGAATAGCTGCTTGCCTAGACAGGTCTGGTCTTAAGCCAGTGCTGCTAAATAAATGACCTACATATGAAACTTCTGGTAGTCTGAATGTACACTTTACAGGACTGAGCTGTAAGTTCATTTCAAGTGCTCTGTCTAGAACTCTTTTAAGGTTTCTGTCATGCTCTGCTTCACCATTGCCTCCAGCTAATAAATCATCTACTATTATGGCACATGGATAACCTGAAAAAATTTGCTCCACTGTATGCTGGAAGACGTCACTTCCAGAACTGAGTCCAAATGGCATCCTTAGGAATCTATATCTGCCAAATGGGGTACCAAAAGTGGTCAATAATGAGGATTTGCAATCAAGCATCACTTGTCTAAATGAACTTTTTGCATTTAAGACAGAAAAAACAGTGGCATTTGATATTAGGGCTGCGACATCTTCAACTGTACGCATTGGATGATGTGGTCTCTTTAATCATTTGTTTAATGCTTTGCTTGAATCTCTTGGGTCAATACATATTCTGATTTCATCTGAGCCTTTCTTGTGGGCTGCTACCATTGATGACACCCATTCCGTTGGTTCTGTAACTGGACAAATCATACCTTGCTGCACTATTTTATCCAACTGAGCTTTGACTATCTTGCATAGCTATTGGCACTTTTCTTGCTGGTCAGACTACTAGACTGACCCCTTGGTCTAACTTCATAGAATACACAACTGGAAGTTTGCCCAACTTGTCATCGAAAACATTGGCATATTCTGGGAAAATGGCTTCTGAAAAACTGGAACTAGAATATGAGCTTATATGATGAACTTCTTATGTAAAAGAAAGCAGATTCATTCTCAAACTGTCTCTGAGACCCAGTAATGACTGCACAGGTCTTTGAAGTAAGCAGAATAACAAGTTGCAACAGTTCCTGGCTAAATAACATGAAAGTACTACTGAGCCTTCAGTTTGAATTTCTTCACCTCCATAAGCAACAAGTTTCACACTACTAGCCACACTGAGTTGCTCATTAGTTCTCACCTTAGCAAATGTGTCTGTTGATGTAATATTACACTTTGAACCAGTGTCTACTTTGAGCTCAGTGGATTTACCATTGATCTGGACAGTACAAAACACTTCGTTCCTTGCCAATAAATTCACTGCATCAACCCTATCACCAGCTACTGATACACCATCTACATAGAAAGTAGGCTGCTGCAATTCTACTCGATCAGTTTGCTTTTTTGTGTGACCTGTCTTTGTAATTGTGTGAGATTTACTTGATTTGCAAAACCTTTGAAAATGGTTCAATTTTTTACACTTGTAGCATGACCAAATGCTAAGTATTTTTCTCTTTTAGACTCATGATTTGCACCACAATTGTGACAGTTGACAATAAAGCTCGATTTGGGTTTTGCTGACTCACACATACTGCACTGAACACTTTGCTGAATCATCCTTGTATGGTACAGAGCATGCTCCTTTCTTAGAACTTGCTAGAAAACTATGTGGTTTCCCTGGCGAACCAGCAGGAGATGTGGCTGCCATGTGCTTAGGCCTGCTTCTGTTTGCCACATGTTGCATGCTATCTACATTTGCTCTGGAGCCTGCTAAAATCATGCTCTTGTCATTTGCAGGCATACTTATGTGCCTTTCTGTAACTTCATGGATTTGACAAATCTCAATGGGTTTACTCATCATTAAATCACTGTCACAAAGTAAAATCTTTCTCACAGCAGCACTATTAATACCACATCCACTCATTTTTTAAGTCACCAAACTGACGTTTTAACCTTGTTTCTCAGGTCAGTAATATAAGCTGCAAAAGTTTCCCCTGGTTTCTGATATCTTGTGTAAAACAAATGCCTCTCTAATAATAATATTTGTCTGGGGGTTGTACATTTTCCTGAATTTGTGCTTCAAACACTTGGGGTCTTCCCTTGATTCAGCCTGTACAATAATATGATGATTTTCACCTTTTCCTTCATATACCGCTGGTGCATACACAAATGAGTGCTGTCTTTCTATGACCTCTGACCCAGCTAGGTTTAGCAAAATGAATGCCCTGGTGCATGCATCTTTATCAGAATAAACTGCTTGTATAAAAATATCATACTCTTGCTCAATTATTCTCCAATTCTCTGCAATATTCTGATCAAATGCAAGTGGTAAGGGCTTTTGAAATCTGTCTGCCATATTAACATGTACCAATGAAGGAGTTTTACAAATATGCACGAATACACACACACACACACACACACATATGCCAGAAATTTATGCCAGTACTTGTAACTTTGCCCAATAGCGCAATGAGCCTCTGAATGACTGAATTTTGTGAAATAAGTTTCTCGGGCACTTTTGCTTTACGACAATTTTGAGTGTGTCAAAGTCATTTATCATCATTTTTAAGAAACATTTCAAATAATTGAACTGTGCGAATGAATTGGGCAGAAGAAGCTCATAGTAAGAAACATTTCGAAGTAGCTGCACTTTGTGAATAGACAGTACACAACACACTGAAACTTCCCCAAAATGGCAGCACTTTGCTAGATAATTCTTTACAGTGCAAGAAACACACTGTAATGGCAGCACTTTGTGGATAGATACACCCCTTTCGAAAAGTTTCTTGTGCTGGGTATATTTGACTGCACTTTATGAAATAGTTGCACTTTGCCCAAAATTAAACTCTTCAGAAAACATGCACAGTAGTAAACACACACTGTAAGTACTTTTACACACTTTGAGATACTTCGGATAACTGTAGTTATGCCCTTAATACAATACGAAGTCGCAGTTATGGCAAAACACAGCACTTTACCAAAAAACATGCAGTCGCCTTGCTTTATTTATGCTTAATGTGCCATATTTTCTACCCTTGTTATATTCGTTTTGCTTGTTTAATCTCTTTTCATCCCCACTGTACTTTTCTTGTGCTCATTTTACTCTAAGCATGCCCATTTCCCTTTAAATACATTCATTTCCCTTTAAACATACTCATTTCCCTTTAAACACATTCATTTCCCTTTAAACATACTCATTTCCCTTTAAACATACTCATTTCCCTTTAAATACATTCATTTCCCTTTAAACATACTCATTTCCCTTTAAACACATTCATTTCCCTTTAAACATACTCATTTCCCTTTAAACACATTCATTTCCCTTTAAACATACTCATTTTACTCTAAACATGCTCGTTTCATCAGATATCTTAATCTTAAACTTTTTGCTTAATTAATAACCCATTTGTGCTGCTCTCTTGTCTAATAATGTGGTTTGTGTCCTTGCAATGCGCTGCTTTATCTATTTTATAAAGTAAACTGTTTGTGCAAGTTCTCATTTCCTTTGGTTCTTTCCTGGCTCTTTTTCATGCTCGTGTTCTCATTTCCTTTGGTTCTTTCCTGGCTCTTTTTCATGCTCGTGTTCTCATTTCCTTTGGTTCTTTCCTGGCTCTTTTTCATGCTCATGTTCTCATTTCCTTTGGTTCTTTCCTGGCTCTTTTTCATGCTCGTGTTCTCATTTCCTTTGGTTCTTTCCTGGCTCTTTTTCATGCTCGTGTTCTCATTTCCTTTGGTTCTTTCCTGGCTCTTTTTCATGCTCGTGTTCTCATTTCCTTTGGTTCTTTCCTGGCTCTTTTTCATGCTCGTGTTCTCATTTCCTTTGGTTCTTTCCTGGCTCTTTTTCATGCTCGTGTTCTCATTTCCTTTGGTTCTTTTCTGGCTCTTTTGCATGCTCGTGTACTCATTTCCTTTGGTTCTTTCCTGGCTCTTTTTCATGCTCGTGTTCTTATTTCCTTTGGTTCTTTCCTGGCTCTTTTTCATGCTCGTGTTCTCATTTCCTTTGGTTCTTTCCTGGCTCTTTTTCATGCTCGTGTTCTTATTTCCTTTGGTTCTTTCCTGGCTCTTTTCATGCTCGTGTTCTCATTTCCTTTGGTTCTTTCCTGGCTCTTTTTCATGCTCATGTTCTCATTTCCTTTGGTTCTTTCCTGGCTCTTTTTCATGCTCGTGTTCTCATTTCCTTTGGTTCTTTCCTGGCTCTTTTTCATGCTCATGTTCTCATTTCCTTTGGTTCTTTCCTGGCTCTTTTCATGCTCGTGTTCTCATTTCCTTTGGTTCTTTCCTGGCTCTTTTCATGCTCGTGTTCTCATTTCCTTTGGTTCTTTCCTGGCTCTTTTCATGCTCGTGTTCTCATTTCCTTTGGTTCTTTCCTGGCTCTTTTTCATGCTCGTGTTCTCATTTCCTTTGGTTCTTTCCTGGCTCTTTTTCATGCTCGTGTTCTCATTTCCTTTGGTTCTTTCCTGGCTCTTTTTCATGCTCGTGTTTATTAGTTTACCTTCACTGTTATCTCTGCACCTCATGGTTCCAAATATCAACCTCTGTGATTCCGGTTCTTACACCATGTCGCTTGTCTTGTCTCGATATAATAGACGAGTCTTCATGGGTTCTGTTCAAGCAGCTTAATTATATACAAACACATTATGGTTATAGCTATTAACTTTAAATTAGGTAACTTGTATACAAACTAACTACATTATTTCTCACATGCATACTCTCTGGCTGCACTTTCAAAATGGCACTAGACATAACATGTGCCCGGTATTTATATGTGTACGTTCATCACTTCCTATGCTTCTTAAAGATACATACACACTGTGCTCTACACCCTTTATCATTTTTAAAAATTAATAATAGAGGCTATGCACTCTGCTATTTGACTTAGGTCTTTCAAGTGTGACTGTGCATAGCTGCGTCTATTCCCAATATCGGAATATATATGAAGTAATGTAAAGCCTACATACTTAAGGCAAAAGCATAAAGTACCTAAAATTAAGCATTAAGTAGACATAGTTTTCAAATTTCCCTCACTTTTCATTATTCAGAGCAAATAACCTGTGCTTAGCTTACTTGCATATATGGATAGCAGTGTTCTTCACAGATAACTACTGCATAGCTGCATAGTCCTAGACTATGAATACTGTTCGTTATTTTCAATCAGTTATTAAACCAGACTGGACCCATTAATCTATACTTGTCATAAGTCAAAATCAGCAGTCAAGTTAAATGGTAGTGACAGTTCTTAGTTAAATGGGATACAACAAACCTACAACAAATACTCATGATTTAGTGCTTTTCTTACAGTTTCTTTCCACATCTGCTTTCACAAGAAAACAATTTGAGAAACCCAGTCCCGACCCACAGAACATAGATCAGTAAGGCACTTAAAGAGGGTCATATTAAAACAATAATTATTTTAATAACCTGTTTGCTCATGATTTTTTGCCTTGTAATCAGTTCCATTTCATGAAAATGTCACAGTTGCAACGTAAGCCATTTTGAAAAGAATATCTCTGTGACCAATCTCTCAATGTCTGGAGCCATCTTCATTCTCATTTGTATATTCTTCCTCTAAGCCATGAATAATAATATTGCCTCTACATGTTTAAAAGAAAAGGTTGCTTAAGTAGATAAGCTGCCTCACTTGCATTTATTAGCTTTAGAGCCATAAAATTATAATTATCTTCTACAGATGACAGTCTAGTTCAAATTCACTAAGGCTTTTTCTGGGGCAGTTATTGTATTCTTGAGTTCCATAACATTATTTTGAAGAACATAAATCAATGCACAAAAGGGAACAATGTATTTCCTTAACACAGGTGCCACTTAGATTTGATAGCTCATAAGCAGATGCATATAGTTCATTACTAATTAATGTGGAAGTGCTAGGTGCACTGTATGACTGCAGTCCAAAACTATAAAAACTTTTGTCATTTTGTACTAATTATTACATCCTCCCATGTGAACATCACTAAGGAACTCTTCTCGACAGTGTTTTAGAGTAATTTGTTTTTTTAGTTGAATTGGGCATTGGCTGGTCCATATGTTTATTTTATTGGATTTCAGCAGTGGTTGTTGTCCTCTTTTTGAACTTCTTAGTAAAAGGGGTAATTTGCAACTTTTATATGCACATGGAAAATATTTGAAGAAACAACCAGCTGTTACTTCTGTCATGAAAATGGCTTAACTAGGGTCTCCAGGAATACTCTCACCCTAGTGTAGTTACTTGACTTAAATCTCAAATGAGGTAGTTACAAAAATTCCAGATATGGCTAGTTGTCACAGTATATCACCCAAATGTTACATTTTTATTAAGAGTAGAGCCCTCAATACCTGGCACTCAAAAATGGCAATACATGATTTCATACAATTGGTGTGACATTATTAAAGCATTTTAATTGCTACCGATAATAAATAAACATTGAAATATAGTGCTTTTATAAGTTGCATCTACATTACATTCAGCTATTTTGGTAGTTTTAGTGTTATCTGTCCATATAGGTAATTTGTTCCACACTACTGATATTTGGACATATTTGGACATATCCCTTTGTAGGGTGGAGCTGCACAGACACTGACTTATTATACTACAATCAACTTGCCAAATCTATGCATTAATAAATTCTTGCTAAGAATCTTACAATTATTTTTATTAAGCTCACTAAAGAGTTTGAAAGGTATCTCCAATGTGATGCCTATTTAGATTTTCTTTCTCTCTCTTTCTCTATATCTATTTTATCTCACTACTTAGATTAAAACACAATAATAATATTCTGATATACATACTTATTCATGAATTTGAAAAATATTCAGAGAATATTTCTTACTTGACATATGTGTTTGAAAGAAGTTAAAAATGTTAAATAACATTGATTCAGGAAATTCATATGCTGAAGAACTGATGTTTAAACATACAAAATATAAAAGATTATGAATAGGCTTCTAATTTGCACCAGGCTGTTATATGTTCAAGACATACGTATCAAGAAATTCACTTCCAGAACAAAGCAAAGCCTGAGAAGTTATTCTTACATCCATGACAAGAACACATAAGTTGCTATGATCATAGACGTGAGTGCATAGTTCTTTGCAGTACATAAAACATCAGCTTTGTATAGTTACAGAGAAAATAAAAAAGTTTGTGAGTGTGAAGTGTTTCACATCTTTGAAA
This sequence comes from Protopterus annectens, assembly GCF_019279795.1. Taxonomy (NCBI): domain Eukaryota; kingdom Metazoa; phylum Chordata; order Ceratodontiformes; family Protopteridae; genus Protopterus; species Protopterus annectens. Next base: position 130,527,296 of record NC_056747.1, on the reverse strand, counting down.
GTTGAAACAGCTTTGTCACACAGACAACAGCTAGAACAGTGTCTGTCATGCAGTAGCAGCTTTAAAATGTGTTAAGTACTTCAGTCTGCCTTTTGTGTGGCAATGATAAGTGTTTTCAGCTTCTAAAGTGGTGTTCCCATTTCCTTGTTATGGCTGCTGTGTAAGGTATAGCAAGAACCAAGAGTCTAACAGCTCTGAAATGTGTACAACAGAGACAATTGTAATAAATCTTCCAATCGTAGCCAGCATGATATTTGTTCCAGACATAGAAGGCAAAACATTCTCTTCAAGGGTAGCAGCAAAGCTTGAGAGTTGAATCATGACCTCCATATCAAAAACATTAAACATGTATGTATGATTTGAAGACCCAGTCTTAATTCTTAGCAGATCTTTAGCTACACTGATGAATTCTACTTGTAGAGAAAAAGGTGCTTGAGCCTAATTTGTTTCACGGCTCTGAAAACTATGAACTCCTCCTCAACTTTGCCCTGTGTAGGTTTTTTCATTGCTAGATTCCTGTTATTAATGATTTAAGCAACACACTGTAGATTAAATTTATAAGTACTGCATTCACATCCAAGGGAAAAAAAAAAACTTCTCCATTAGATTTTCTGGAGCCTTATCCACTTCATAGATGTATAAGATCTTTCTTAATTCATATATTGAGGCAAAGTTTTTTTCACTCTTTATTTAGAATGTATATGTCAAAATAATGTCAACTTCTTTTCCTTATGACTATTTGAGGAAAAATTCACTTTGACCTATCCCCTTTCTGAAACTATACTTAAGGGAGTTTATGACTTTTTTCATAATGCTTATTATATTTCTGCTGGCTTGTTTGTAGAGCCATATCTGGCAGGTCTGGCCTTAGTTTTTGTTTTAAAATCCATGGCTAGGATTCCTAAAGATGAAACAAATATCACAGAGCTAATTTACCATGTGTCAGTTTGACCTTCCTGTTTCATAGTGTAATTTATCGTGGCCATATCTACAAATGCTTTTGTATTCATTGCTCTAACTGGAAGAACATATGTTTGTGATTCATATATAGCCACATTATTTTAAATTAAGTAACAAGAAAACAAAACCAGCATGTTGTTATTAGCATTGCGCTGTCCAATACATCTTCATGAATTCTAGCCTTAGTTTCTCCTTCCACACATTGCTACTCCTTCCACCAGATATGATCGTATTGCATTCAGGTAGTTTGCTAATAACACTACATGCTAGGTTTAATTTCCTGCTCTGAAACAGTTGCTTGTTAACTCAGTGACTTTGTTATACTGTCTTTGTTCCCTTGTCTTCACTGATTTTGTAGTATATTACATTGTTTTCTCTATTGATGCACAGTTTATCTCAGTTTAGTAGTAACTGCTTAAATAGCTCATTTTTATGTATTAATATTTATTTTAAGGTGATTCATTTTCAGGTACAACTTGGCTCATATTAGGTTACTATGGCGATTTCACATGCAAATGACTTTAATCTAGGGCTTCAGAACATATTTTTTTACTTTCCTACACATAGTTTTGTTTTCATGGTTCTACAGTTACAGTTTGCAGGACTGAGAGGTGGTGATTTGTGCAATCGTACTGAAAAGGAAGAAGTTAAGTGGATCGCTGAGCTAAGAGTGGGCGTTTACCCAGGATTGAATGATGTCATCTCACTGAAACCTATTCTAAAGGGGCGTAGACCCTGCTCTTAATTCTGATTGGATATAGCTGATTATGGCTGACCTGGGATTCTTGTTTTTTTAATTACACAGTGGTTTTAATGTGATAGATCTGATGAAGGGCAGTGGCCTGAAAGTGCTAAATCACTCTTTTATTTTTCTTTATTAAAGTTTTTATTTATTTTCTAGCCTTGGTGGTCCAATTTGGTTTCTTTGTAACACAGACAGAGACATACTAATGCAGGGGAGAAAGGTACAGTCTGCTGCGGATGCAAACTGTAAGGGGGTGCAGCCTTGCCTTTTAAAAGCTTTTTCCATTTTAAGCATAAAACAATTAAAGTAAACCAAAGCCAAGGGCACTATTCTTTAAGAATGACCTCTGCATCTCTATATCCCTGTGTACATCAGCACACACAGATGTTGCTTACTTGACACACACAACTGTTGTTTGCTCCTTGTCGATGTTATGCATGCAGAATTTAAATGTGAAATGTTCTTGCTGCTGCCTGAATGATCGGTCCATCCATCAGTGAGTGTGTGTGTGTGTGTGTGTGTGTGTGTGTGTGTGTGTGTGTGTGTGTGTGTGTGTGTGTGTGTGTGTGTGAAGTGGCTTAGTTAGGGATGGCAGGTTAGTTAATTTTCTCAGGCTCAAACCCTGTACCTTGGTAACTGGAAACAAGAGCCTGAATCTTCTATACCACTTACCAAACTTGTAAAAAAATGAGTTTCAGTGCATTTTCAAGGAGTTGTAAGCTTTGGTGCATTTTCAAGGAATTTCTCTCTCTCTCTGGGTGCTGTATTTATAAACCCAAGTTGAAACTGTTCCTGGTTTTACAGAATGTCCCTAACATCATCTCTTCCTAATAGAACTTGAGTTCATCTGTTTACATAAGTGAACAGATCCTGAACTATTGGGTCAGTTCTTATGGGTGTGTTGTCAATGTTGTACTCAACTTTCCTAAGGAGACGATGATGCATTTTTGACATTTAGCTTTATTCCATGATTCTGCACAAGTTCCAAAAAGACACTCAGGAAGGACCAGGCTTGACACCAATTATAGAAATACACTCGCTTTATTCCATCAAAAGTGACAGCCTGATCTTTCCTGAGTGCCTTTTTGGAGTTTTTATTGGTAGCTACACTTCAGTGTGGATCGAGGACTTATCTTCCTGCTTTACTTGATTCTGGCACAAGTTATTTGTTTAGGACAAGCCTTTCTGCAGGATGGCTGAGTGTTTGGGGGTTTGATCATTGCTCCTTTCCCTTGATGGCCATTATTTTGTTTCATTTCATGATTATTACTAAAAACAATTGTCATAGAGGAGGTGGTATTAGAAAAATAATCCCCATGGAGATCGTTAAAAAAATTCTACTCTGAGTGTCAAATATACTAGGTATGTCACTGCAGATAGAACTGTTTAGCCTCATGTGAAAGCTCTCAGCAGAACAAAATTATAACAGTACGAGTATAACTTGAGGGGTTGCTGAGATATTGTAAGTTGTTTGTAAAATTTTGCAGACTTGGTAGTTACTGTGTTTATGTCTTACCTGCGAATTCTATTCGCAGATTGATGCTATGAAACAACTGTGGTTCAGAATTATAACAGTATGAGTATAATTTGAGAGGTTGCTGAGATATTGTAAGTTGTTTATAAAATTTTGAAGACTTGGTAGTTACTGTGGTTATGTCTTACCTGTGAATTCTATTCTGCAGATTGATGCTATGAGACAACCGTGGTTCAGAAAAGTTAATACCCAAGGATCAAGTATTAAGAACATTTGTCAGATTTATTTTTCCTGTGTATCTGCCGCACCATTTCCTATGATCATCACATATCCCCTGTAATACTGTTCATGACCAAGTTAGTTTCCTAGTCCAAACTATCTATGATGGGTTCATATTACATTGTCGAACTTTCAAAAGTCCGAATGCCATATGGTCGAACCCATATGTTCGAACTTTCAAAGGTTCGAAAACGTCAAAAAAAAAATAAAAAACAGAAAAAAAACAACCAGACAATTGTAAGATGGGGCAAGCACCCCTGCATCCCCCAACGTGTGTGTGTGTGTGTGGGGGGGGGTGAGCGCACCACATCCCCCACTCTTTAAATATACCAACTCTGAAATCGCACTACAGTGCAGTAAACGGAAATCTTCCCTTTCCGCACTGAAAGGAAATCCCCATAGAAACATTTGAACTTTTGAAATTTCAAACATATGGGTTTGACAATAAGACATTTGAACTTGTTACGGTTCGACAATGTAATATGTATCCATCTATAACTACTTGTCTAAATTTTTACAGGAAAGGATAATCCTCATATTAATTTACTTTTTTTAATTTAAAATTATTTGTAAAATGGTAATTTTTAGTCAAAATAGAAAATATAACTAATATATTACATTATCTACAACTAATACTTTGCATAAAACAAGAATAAACCATCTTTACGAAAGTGACAATTTGCATTATACTAATCATACTATTTTAGAAACATGCAGACACTGAAGCAAGATTGCATTGAAAATCAGCTGGTGTATGACCAGGACAGACATTTGCATCACACACACACACCCACACACACTCCTGCTAGGCTGGTCACATTTCCTGTGGGTTTTTCATAACTGCTAAGTAAATTCACTCACCTTATGTCAGGCTTGTTTACTGTTACCATGGTGTGTGCATGCTCCTATCTACTATCCTGGGTTTTAAAATCAAGTATTTTCTTAAGCCAAGGCATTATATAAGCATGACATACCTCTCAACCCCTTAGCTCAAGAAGTCTGGAAAAACCTGACATAATGCTGGGACAAAGGCCCACAAATGGCGACAGATTTTAAATATCGCTCTTAAAAACGTAGACATTAGCTAGAATAAAAGTGTTTGTACTAAAATGCATTTTCTAAAGGATATGAAGTCTGAAACTCAAATGTATGTCATTATTTAGTGATTTCATTCCTCAGGTTATCCCAGTGATTTCTCAGAAAACCATAAATTTTATGAAGAACAGACTGAAATTTTGAGGCAAAAATCTGGACATTCTGCGAAAATCTGGGCAGTTGAGAGGTATGCAGCAGATGTAGTTATTACTTCCTGTTCCTTTCCACCCAAAACTTTGCACAAGCTCACCAGAATATGTAAGGAAAAGATCACAAAGCTGACATTTCTTAAAGGTCTGCAAAAGTCGTCAGAATTGTTGATTTATTCCATGTCTCTTCTGCAGTTTTTCAAAGAACTATATCAGTGCCCTCAGAAGTGTTTCGCCTCTATTTTGCTTCTCCCATTCTTAGCCTCAGGTAATTTTTTAAAGGTGGGTAAGACAATCCAACCTTACAGCAACCACTGTTGATGTCATTTTTGGCTGATTCATAAGGCAACATTACAAGTTGGACAAAAAGCTTTTGGCTAACTAGATTATTTACTCCCTTTCATTAAGTGACTGGAATATAAGGCATGTCATAAGCATGTCGGCATCTGTTTAATATTCTTCAAGTATAATTAAAGTTGCCCCTTTTTTAAATAAGAAGAGGAATGCAGTGATTGTTTTCATCATGTAGCTGATTTCTATAAAAAATGTTTATATTTAGGTCCTAACATTTGCATTTTTTCATGAATAAACTCTATTAGACTTAGTAAAACCCTGTATAAATGTACACTAGCTAAACCACAATTAAGTAATCATGAAGCTTAAAGGGCACTCCCCCACAGTGATGTTCTCTGCCTCATACACCTGTGGCAGAAATATTTCAGTATGCTGATAATGTGATAGGATAGTGAAGGTCAAATCACTGTCGATCATTTGTTTATATATATATATATATATATATATATATATATATATATATATATATATATATATATATATATATATATATATACTAGATCCTGGTTTCTTTCTCATCTTCTTCATCCCAGGGATTATCCATGACAATTTGTGTCCTTCCACGTTTAGTTGCTACTTTCCTGCTGTCATCTTTAGGACCTTGTTCTGCAAAGAAAAAATGCAGAGTTATGGCAACCAGAATTCCATATTCTCATAAAGTACTTATTTGTAGGTATGGCCAATTTGTTTGAAATAATACCACAACTGTACATGACACGTATACCAGAATGGAAAAAGGTAGTTTCTCTGCCAATTGCTCTAGTAATTACATCATTTATTTGGTTTATTAGTAAGGAAACAATAATGCCTGAAGCATCAATGGACACTCTTTATACTGGTTCAGTGGCAATGTCCAGAAATGTTGTGTTTACTGCACATAACAAAATGATGGAGTTAGAGATGTCACAACATAAATAGATGAAACACATTTCTTCTAATACTTCAACAAAAGGAGCTGAAGCAGATTTTATCCACAAGTCAGGCCATAGGACAATACATATAACTAACATATAAGACATGGAAAGAAAAGTATTGTAGGATTTCACTTTCAAGATGTATAATAAAAAAACAACTTTTTCACACAGTGAATATTGTTCTATCACAACTGCAAAGCACTTCTTACATATTATAATTATAACTGCACTGAAGGGGTACAGCCAAGCTATTGGGATGCCAACATAATTTTTAACCTCATCATGACAGGCACTGTGAAACAATCAGGGTTATCAGTGTGCTTGTGTTTCTGAGAATACATAATTTATGCAACATGTTTCCTTGCCAAAGTCAAGGTCCTTTTAACACTTTGTGTACTTGTGGAGAGCAGTGTGTGACAGCATTCCAGGCATGCCTTGTAAGTGTAACATTGTTCCAAAAGTTGGCAGTGTAGTTTCAAAACTATGAGGCAGTGAAACAAAACATCTTTCACAATTCACATTGCCATCTCTGCTGGCTAGCACAGCAAACCACCTTCTTTTGGCTTTACCAGGTTAGGGGTCGCCACAGCGGATTACCTGTCCGCTCATGATTGGCAGTGGAGTTTTACAGTGTTGAGTTGCCAGCCCAGCACTAAACCATCACAGAAGGCACACACATGCACGCACTCACGCCTAGGGCCAATTTAGAGAGTCCACTCCACCTACAGCATGTCTTTGGGATGTGGGAGGAAACCAGAGCACCCTGAGAAAACCCATGTGACCACAGGGAGGACATGCAGACTCCGCACAGGAGGCAACCCAGCTGAGGATCGAACCAGAGAACCTCTTGCTGTGAGCTGGCAATGCTAACTGCTGCACCACCATGGCCGCCCTATAGTTAGCACAGCAAACCACTGAGTTCAATTGCTAAAGCAAAAACCAGATCAAAGTTCAAAATAACTTCATGTTCAAAACTAGGAGCCAACTGATATTGCCTAAATATATCGTGCAAAGTTCAGACTCACATTTCACAGACACCAATCATTGTGAAATAAATCTGTTATACTTTTGTCCATACCAAGCATGAGTTGTTCAACTCCCCACATAAACACAAAATGCACATTCTGGGTTAATCCACTGTGCGTATCTTGGCTCTCATCTCGTAAAAGCTGCACAGCCTAGGGCCATATAAGTCCAGCACATGCATCACATATGTGCAGCTCAGGTCATCTGACCAAATATCTGCCAGTAGTGGAGACAGTGACCGAAAACATGTTTCAGTCTTGTCAAGGATCTTGTTTGATATTATAGTGACTGAGGTCTGAAAAAATAAACCCACTTGCAGGTTCCATTAGTTTTCAAGTGATGATTTGTAACAGGAAGATGCTGTGTTTTAAAGTAAAATGTCACTTCTAACAAAAAGCATCTCTGATTTTGGTTATGAAATGCATACATAGTCATGGTCGGATTTTAGTGTTCATAGGCCCTAGGCACTTTCACTGCGAGCTATGCAAAAACAGGAATGAACGCCCTCTGAATTACGTTGACTGACATGACGTTCTTATTACCCATGTTTCTTCCCAAACTTGTCATGATCCCTTGCTCCCACCACCAGATTCACCCCTTTTTCCTCACTCAGTGAGCCAGGATAATTAATCTATCACTTGACCAATTAAGTGAGAAGTGATCATGATGACTGAAAACAAGGCAAAGAATCATGACTATTATATTGTTAAACCATGTGATTGATGAAGTCAGTTGAGCAACTATCATTTTTACACTTCTAATTTGTGTAATTGTATGTGTTATTCAGTTGTCTCGCACAGTGGTGCACAGAATATAAGTTCATTGCTTGTGCAGACACAGACAAGTCGGCACTGGACAAGTGGACATCTCAGCACCTGATGCACAAATCGGTTCTGTCAACTTGGCATCGGGAGTAAGACTGAACTAGGGAGTTTATTTTTTGAGATTATTCAACAAAAGACTGAGATGTTCGGTGTTGACATTTGTGCTGGTTTTTTGTTAGTCACTATTGTTTAAACTTGAAGTGAGGTATACCTCAGTATTTGTGTAATCCCTGGTAAAAATCTGTTGCAGTAAAGTGATAAATACACAGTTTCTTAAATAGCTTGAATAAAAAATGTTTAAATGATTGTAAAACCTACAATCATTTAAACATTTTTTATTCAAGCTATTTAAGAAACTGTGTATTATTTTTTTTATAAACTTTTTCTTTTTTTAATTTTTGTTTACTATTCTAATTGTAAAATTCTAAACAAAATGGTTAAGAGTTTATTGTAGTAATTATTCCTACTTTATTATTTTTAATTTATTTATGTAAAATTATTTACTTTGCTTCACTATTCAAAAATTGAAAAAGAAGGTTTATTTATTTATGAATCTTGGTTTTACCCTAATTTAAAATGCCTGATGGATATAAGCGAAAGCATGATTCTGGTTTTGAGAAAAGGAAAAAGAAAGAAACATTTGAAAAGAACTTGAGTACAATTAAAGGTCAATTGCTTAAATATATACACGTTCCAGAGCTGCTGAGCAGTACAGCTACCCTTTGTCAATCAGAAGATTTCAGTTGTGACAATCATAGGTCTGTAGATCAAAAAGCAAAAGAAGATCAAGTTAACGAGAAATTAGAAACAAAACAGATTCTGTGCTGCCAACATTTGACGTAAAGTACAGTTGTGTACACTTACCATAAATGTAGATGTTTGAGTGTATTCATTGTTGCAGTCATTACATTTGGATTATCTGCCTGCAGGTAGCCCTCAGCCGGCCTGAATACCAGAGTCTTCGATTCCTGCATCAGATGCTGTCTCTTTTTCCATGATGTCAGGTCTTCAGGGGTATAAAACATGCAGCTGACGCCATTACATCAGTTTTTCTTGTCCCAGATGTCAGGTGCCCCCATAATGGAAAGCAATTATATGTTAGATTATACCTCCAACAGAAAGCAAATACACCAGAAAGCTGAAATACACTAAACAAGAAGAAAGGTATAGCCAAGAGAAGTCAGGGTAACCAGGACTGCAACAGTGAATACACTCGAACATCTACATTTATGGTAAGTGTACACAACTGTACTATGTTCTTCATGTTTCACTGTTGTAGTCATTACATTTGGGTTGATTCCCAAAGCTAAGGAAGGGAGGAGGAAGTTAGAGAGCATTAGGACCAGCTATTAAGCCCTGCAAAACTGCAGTGGCAAAACCAGCTCTGGATTTAGAAAAAAATAGGCATGTGGTAATGCTTGGTGAAGGCAAATACTCAGCTCCAGGTAGCAGCTTCTAGGGTGTCCCTGGTAGGGACTCCTCTGAGGAAGGCTGTAGAGATAGATGCAGCCCTGGTGGAATGTGATCTTATACCCTATGGGGTAGGTTTTCCATGGTGTTTATAGCAGAAATGAATGCAATGGGCAATCCACTTAGAAAATCTGAACAGCTTTGAAATGGCCTTACCCTCTGCCCCTGCGGCAAAGCCAACTAGCAGCTGTTCAGATTTTCTGAGAGGCTTAGTCCTGTCCAAATAAAACCTAAGTTGCCTGTGCACATCCAAAGAGTGCAGTATTTGTTCTCCTTTGTTTTGTGGATTTGGGAAAAAAGTAGGCAAAATGAATGGACTGATTAAGGGCCACACTAGACACCACCTTGGGCATAAAGGAAGGGTTGGTCCTGAGGGACACCCTGTCTGCATGGAAGATGATGAAGGGCTCCACTGCCATGAGGGCCTGTAATTCAGACATTCTTCTTGCTGAAGTGATGGCTAGAAGGAAGGCTGTTTTCCAAGAAAGGAATTTCAACTCTGCAGTCGCAGCTGGCTCAAAAGGAGGTACAGTGAGCTTTTCCAATACAAAGTTAAGGTCCCTGGCTGGAGTAGGGGCTCTCCTGGGAGGTCTTAAATTTTTGGCCCCTCTGAGGAATTGCTTTAGCAGGGGGTGAGAGAAGAGGGGTGGTTCAGTATTATAATGTGCTGAAATGGCAGAGGCATGAATTTTAACTGACAAGAAGGAAAGGCCCTTGTGGAGCATCTCTGTTAAGTACTGAAGAATATGCGGTAAGCTGGGCACCGTTGAGCCCATCCCCTTAGTCTGGCTCCAGGAACAGTATCTTTTCCACTTTTCAGCATAGGATTTTCTAGTAGTAGGCCTCCTTGCCTCCAGAATGACATCCAACACCTTGCTTACTGAGGAATGCTATTGGAGAGCTCAAGGAATTAGCCAGGCTGCAAGGTTCAGGGTTTGATGCTGAGGGTGCAGAATCTGGCCCTCCTGCTGGGACAGCAGGGAAGGGGTCTGAGGCAGGTGCCATGGTTCCAGCAGTGACATATTGCGCAAGATGGGGTACCAGTGCTGGTGTGGCCAGTCTTGTGCAATCAGTATTGCCCTTGGTTTGCCCTGTTTGATCTTTAGCAGAACCTTCGAGAGGAGAGACAGAGGAGTAAAGGCATAAACTGAGAGGCTTTCCCAGGTAAAGGACAGGGCATCCACTTTCCAAGCTTGACTGTGGGAAGTCCTTGTGCAGAATTTTTCCAACTGGTAGTTCTGAGGGGAGGGAACAGGTCTATCTCTGGATTCCCCCATTTGTTTCTCAAAAGGTTGAATATCTTTGGTTCCAGTTTCCACTCGTGTGGGTCCATGAGATTTCTGCTTAAGTCATTTGCCAGTGAATTTAGCTTGCTTGGCAGGAATTGAGCTTGTAGGTGAACTTGGTAGCTCAAGGCTGTGCTCCACAGAGCCATGGCTAGTCTGCACAGAGGGTATGAGTGGGTTCCCCCCATGCATGTTTATGTACCACATAAAAGTGGTATTATCTGTCTTTACCAATAATTGTCCTGGCAAAATGTGGTCCTTGAAGGCTGTCAGGGAATTCTGTACAACTAACATTTCTTTTTGATTGATGTGCAGGTGCATCTGACTCGGGTTCCATTTGCCCTGAATGCACTCCCCTGCCAAGTGAGCCCCCCATGCATAGTCTGATGTGTCTGTTGTTAGGGTTTGGGCGGCAGGGGGTAGAGTGAATGAGAGCCCCTTGTTGTGGTAGCAGGCCTCTGCCCACCAAAGGAACTCTGTCTTTATACAAGGAATGATAGGAATCATTGATTCCAGGTCCTGAGAATGTTGACACCATAGGCTTTTTAGATACCATTGTAGTTTCCCCATATGCAGTCTTGCATATGGAATTAGTAGGATGTAAGAGGCCATAAACCCCAGGGCTTGCATGATTTTCCTTGCAGATAGCTGGGTCTTTGTGGCCAGCAGATTGAAGAAGGCTGTAAAATAAACTTGTTTCTCTGGCATGAGGTAAGCCATCTGGGAAGTTGTGTTCAAGCTTCCTTCCAGGAATACAATCTGTTGGCAGGGTACTAGGTGAGATTTCTTTTCGTTTATGGTGTACCCCAGTGAGGTTAGAAGTTTCTTTACAAACACCAGATGTTTTAGCAGCATGTCCTGGCTTTCTGCCTGAATTAGACAATCGTCCAGGTATTGATATATTTGAATATTTATTTGCCTGCAAAATGCAATGACTGGAGAATACCCTGGGCATAGTAGATAAGCCAAAGGGAAGTGCAGAGAACTGATAGTGCATGGAGCCTGCTCTGAAGCGTAGGTATTTCCTGCAATATTCCCTTATTGGAATGTGTAGGTAAGCTTCCTTTAAATCTAAGGTTGCCAACCAGGCATCTTTGCCTAGCATAGGAAGCACCTGTTGAAGTGTTAGCATTTTGAATTTTGGGATTACCAAAAAGGTGTTTAGAATAGAGAGGTCCAGGATAGGACACCAGGAGCTGTCTTTTCTGGGTTCCAGGAAAATTCTTGAGTAAAAACCGTGTCCCCTTTCTTAAAAACCCATTTGTCCTGGGTAATGAGTTCCCAGTTTTTTGCATACAGGGCGATCCTTCCCCCTAAGGGAGCAGGCAGCTGAGCAGGGCTTGGAAGATTTAAGGTTAAGTCATTGTGACATTTTTCCATAGGGGGGTGTCTTACTACTTCCAGCTTTGGAAGGGAGCCCCCCACTGCTTAGGCCTGTGAGTACCTTGAGACTGTAGCCTAGGTGGTCTGCTATTCCTGGGTTTGGACTGAGAAGGCCTGGGAGAGACAGGAAAGGACCATTTCTTAGAAAGCCAATGCCTACTAAATCTGGGAGGCTGTACTTGCAGGAAATATTTAACTGTTTGCATAGATTTAGCTTTTTCCTCCATCTTTTTAAGGACTTCTTCTGCTTTGTTGCCAAACAGGCGGTCTTGATTTAAGGGAGCATCCAGTAATTTAGCTTTAACATGATCTGGCAAATTTTGCTCCTTAAGCCAAGCATGCCTTCTAAGTACAGACCCAGTGACAGCAGCCCTGCAAGATGCTTCTAAAGAGTCAAAACCACATTGCAAAGTATGTTTACCAACTTGTTCAGCAGAATGTATTAAATCCTGTAATTCTTTATTTTCAGCACAGTCAGGAATCAACATCATTTTCTGTTTAAGTAGTCCCCATAATATGCTGCTGATACTTTAACATATGATACTGGCAGTTTAAGGTTTTTATAGGTTCATAGGTAGGTACTAGGCTATCTGCCCAAGGGCATTTATAAGCCTAACCAGAATGTGTTGGCTTTCGCCTCCCCTTTAAATTAGTTTCCTGGGCCTTTGTCTAGCAGGACCATTGAAGTGATCCCAGGGGTAAACCTATGATTTCCCATCCACTTGTCAAGATTTCTCTTGAAGAGAGTCAGCGAGGGGCTCTGCCTAACATAAATTGGGATTCTATTCCAGAGCGAGGGAAGTCTCTGAGACGGGAATCTATCCCTCCAGCATGTCCTGTTTATTGTTGTGCTGAGGTTTAGTTCACTGGAGCATGTGGCTCTAAGAGATTTGGTTTTCTTGAGGTGGAGCATGTCCATTAATTCTGGGTTGGACATGGCCTTATACGTCAGGAAGAGATCACCTCTGAGCAGGCGGTAAGCAACCGAGTAAAGCTGGAGTTTGTTTAGACGAGCTGCATAGGGCATCACTTTGAGGGCCATGATCCTCTTGGTGAGGTATTTCTGTGGTCTTTCCAGCTGTTGCAGATGTCGAGTAAGGTACATTCCAAATGGGGCATTGTACTCTATTATGGGCCTAATGAGTGATGAGTAGAGGGGCACAATGACCTCTCTTGATGTAGAGGTGAATCCTTTCGTGATTAGGTGGGCTACATAGAAGGAATTTCTAACTACTTTGGCAATGTGATTATCGAAGGAGAGTTTTCTATCTACCTGGGTCCCGAGGTCCCTAATTACATCTTCTGTACTTAGTGGATTACCACTTATGTGATAATTCGTGGGCACTTTGTTTTTCCCAAAGGGGATGACTATGCATTTTTTGGCATTCAGCTTGAGGCCATGGTTTTGACACCAGGTATCTGTCTCTGTGAGACTCTTCTGGAGGATGTTTATGTCAGCCAGTGAGTTGATTATGGCCCCCAGTTTGCAGTCATCTGCGAACTTGGTCAACCATAGTCCTCCCATGCTTGCCTGTACCTCAGAGAAATATATACCGGACAGGAGGGGTCCCAGGACTGAGCCCTGTGGGACGCCACTTGTAGAGTCGGACATGGCACCCACGACTCTGACCATGTGTGTGTTCTATCCATGAGCCAGTTGGCCACCCATCTCATGACATAGGGGTTAATGTTCAAGCTGGTGAGCTTATCTATGATGCCAGAGTGTGGAATGGTGTCAAAGGCCTTAGCGAGGTCCAGGTAGGCTGTGTGGACTACCTTTCCTTCATCTATGGCTTTGGTAACTGTTTCAAAGAAGTCAACTAGGTTTAGGAGGCAGGATCTGCCTTTAACAAAGCTGAATTGGGTAATCTAGTGTCTGGAGGTTCCCAATGTCTCTGTTTATGAGTTCCTTGATGATTCGCTCCATAATTTTGCAGAGCAGGCTAGTCGGGCTTATAGGATGATAGTTCCCTGGTTCTGTCATGGCACCACCTTTGTGGAGCGGGATGACTGTTGCTGTACGCCATTCTTTGGGTACATAGCCTGTGGTAAGGCTGAGTCTGAACAGTGAATTTAGGTGAGGGTTTAGTTCCTTTTGGAGTTTGTGTAAGATGCAGCCTGGGACACCATCCGGTCCCATTGATGCTGTGTTCTTAGCTTTGGAGAGGGCTGTTTTTACCTGCATGTCCGTGATGTCTGGGGCTCTGCATTCTTCTGGGATGGACACCGGCACTTTTGGGGGTGAGGGGGGGGTAAAGTTTGCCCTGAACTTGTCAGCCAGGATGTTGGCAATGTCAGTTGGTTCAGTGTATTTTTTGCCATTTTGCACTAGCTCAGAGCATATCTGAGAGTTACCACCTAGATTTTTGACATAGCTAAAGAAGGTTTTGTGGTTATCTTTAGAGTCCTTGGCAATTTTTTTTTCGAAACTGGCCTTGGATGATTTTATGAGGGATCATAGTTACTTGCTAATATTGATCAGTGATGCCTTTCCTTTTTGGGATTTAGCTTTATCATGTAGTAGTTTCCTCCTTCTGTTGTATAGCTTATTTATGGCCGGGGACCACCAGACTGGTTTCCTCTTTATGGAGGAGTGAGTTTTGGTTTTACTTGGGATGGCTCGATCCATGCATCCCTGTAGATGCTCATAGAATGCACTTGTAAATGATTCTCCGGTTTGGGCAGCATTATCCTTTAGCAAGTAGGCTATGAAACTTTCCACCTCGGTCTTGAGAAATGTGAAGTTGGCTTTTGAAAAGTTTTTCACAGTGGTTTCCTTGACTTGGGGTGGGGTCGGGATGTGGATGTCCAGTGTGATTAGTTTATGATCTGATCTTACCAGCGAGGGGTTTACCTCTGGTGTGGAGCACTGATCCCCCATGTTGGTGATGATCAGGTCCAGTATGTTGTCACCTCTTGTGGGCGTGGTGACCAGCTGTTCCAGGGCGTTTGCCCAATGCTACCTAGAATTTATAAACTCAAAGTAGTTTGTACTCGAGTAGTTAACCCAGTCAATATTTGGGTAGTTGAAATCTCCCAATACCATGGTGTTAGGTAGGACCTTTGTATTTTCCAATGTTCTCAGGAATGCTGAGTGGGGGTTCTGAGACAAGGTAGGTGATCTGTAGCAGGCTATGATCTGAAAAGCAGCTTTGCCCACTGATAGTTGCACATGGATGGTCTCCAAGGCCTCGTGCTGTACTACTAACCTGGAGGCGTGGGCATCCTTTATGAAAATGGACACACCCCCTCCTTTTGTATTTCGGTCCAGATTCTTTGGCCGAAAGGTATGGTATGAGTTGTAGCCTGGTAGTGCTGGGGTGCTCTCTGGAGCTTTGAACCAGGTTTTTGTTACTGCACAGATATCGATTTGCTCCATGCTAAGGAGTGCCTCGAGTGAGTGCATTTTGAGGTTTAGACTTCTGGCATTGAGTAGCATTACCCTTAATTTCTGGTTTCTGGTTTCTTGTGTTGTTTATGGAGGTGGGTTTGTCTTTTGAGCCTTGCCTAAAAAAGGCACTATGGGGGTGGCAAGAGCCTTGGCCAGTATTTGAAAGCCTAGGGGCAACAGGTGCAAGCCATCTCTGGCGAAGCAGCATGGCTTGTCGAGCATGTCATCCCAGGCTGACAGACACTGGATCCCCTTTGAATGACACCAACAGCTTAGCCAATTGTTAAAACGGATGTCACAGTACAAAGAAAAAAATTATCATTCTTGGTGAGGGCAAGATGCTGTACAGGGTCAGGGTCATACTGGCCTGGGCTACATGATCAGAGAGCTCCTCTATGTTTCTTTTCATGTAGTCCAGGGAGATACGTCTCAGGTCATTCACACCAACATGTACAATGTCAGAGTCATATTTGTACTTGTTTTGGAGTGACCTGAGTGTTTGTGTTATGTGGTGGATCCTGGCACCTGACAGGCAGCTTACAGTAACTTTCTCCTTGTTCAGTCTAGTGAGTGGGACGTCAGTGTGCCTGACAATAGAGTCACCTATAACTAGTGTATTGGGTGTGTTGTTGTGCCTTAAGGGCTGTGGTTGAGTGGCACACTGACTTTGTGAAGTATGTGATACGTGGTTGTTGTTTGAGGGTGGAGGTTGCTTGGATGTCTGCTTTGGAGGTCTCTGCTGCTTAGGCAGATTTTTATTTAGAGCTTCCGAGTATGTTTTTGTGTATTTATGTGTGTTGTTTGCTGGTGCATGTGTGACTGTTTTATGTGAGACTGGAAGTGTGGTGCAAGTGTTTCCCTTCTCCTCCTGGCTGGCTGTTCCAGTCATGGGTTGAGAGAGCTTGGCCTCCAGTTTGGCTGTCTAGTTGCATCTCTCACATATATTTGTGTTTGTTTGAAGGAGGAGAGGGTTGTCCATGTACATGAGGCAATTGTAACATTGCCTTAAGATTCCCAGATTCACCAGCTGGCCTGGAGAGTATACCTGAAACTGCCCTTTGGACATGCCTGTATGGGTAGCTGAACTGTTTTACTGATTGTCTGGTAGGGACGAACTAGGGAGCCTTGTACTACTGTATAGTAAAAAGGGGAGGTGTTGTGTTAGAGTTTATTAGTGCTTACTGAGAGCTTGGAGCAAATGCTGGGCTGTAAAAGGAAGTTAGAGTACTTAATTTGAGACTTTTGACTAGTTCTAAGGGAAAAATTGAAGAGCAGACTTCGTGGAGCCTGGAATAGTTTAACCTTAAATCACAGAAACTCTAGAAAATCGGCGTTTTAGGCAGAATTAGCTAAAGGCAGTAAGAAAAATGCAGAAAAATGATACTTAATCACTCCAAAGTCTCTCTTTTGTCTCTCTGCTGCTGTAGAACTCTGCAGGGCACCAGGCAGGAGCTTGCTGAGCTGTATACTAGCACAAAAACCTTGAAAATGCGGGTTTTACAGCAGGGAAATGAAAGAGAAAATAGCCCAAAATGACCAATAAACTACTAATTTCTGGACTGAAACCACTCCTCCAGGGACAGATAGGCTGCTCAAAGCTCCCTCTCTCACAGTGAACAGAGAAACTTCCTTCTATCCAAGTAAGGTATGGGCAAACACAGAGACTTGTAACACAGCCCTGAATTCAGCACTAACCTGAAAACTGGACTAAACTAGCTTAGAAAGATGGAAAAACAAGTATTATTATTTATTTATTTTTTTTCAGAAAATAAAGCAGATACAATAAAAAAAACACTTTAACTGTTGTAGGCTACACACTCAAGTGTGATAGCCATTTATGTGCATTTAAACAGGTAATTTAAACACAAAAACAACTTTGTTAAAGTGCAGGCAGTAAAATAAGTACAATGTGTAGCTGAAACAAACTTTTTAAATCACAGACACTCTAGAAAATCGGTGTTTTAGGCAGAATTAGCTAAAGGCAGCAAGAAAATGCAGAAAAATGATACTTAATCACTTCAAAGTCTCTCTTTTGTCTCCCTGCTGCTGTAGAACTCTGCAGGGCACCAGGCAGGAGCTTGCTGAGCTACTAATGGCCAAAGTAGCAGAAATGTATACCTTCTTACCCCATCTGTCCAAGGCCCTGGAATCTCTATCAGAGGGGGTAGGGTTTTTGGCAGTAGTAGCCTTAATGCCTTTAAGTCCTTGGGAAATGGTCTCTGGGTCCACAGTAGGATTCTTGAAGAAGAACTTGTGAGAGTCAGGTACTCTGTAATACCTGTCAGGCTTCTTGGGAGCTGGAGGTAAAGTGTCTGGAGCCAGGCTAGATTCCAAGAAGGCATCATCTACAATGTCCAGGACAGGAAGGATAGCTAAAGGCCTGTGTTGAAGGAGAAGTAAGAATTTCCTAAGCCTCTTTTTGGAGTCAGAGTAATCCTGGCTTTCCCAGTGGAAATGCTCCCTAAGAGTGTGCAAGGTTTCACCAAAAGAAAAATCTTCTGGAGGGGAAGCAGAGGGAATGGAATTCTCTGCATCAGAATCCTCATAGGTAGATAAGGGCAAATCCTGGTAATCAGAAGAAACAGAAATTTCAGAATCCTGATTAGAAGAATCAGAAGGAAAATCAGTTCTAGGTCTCTTAGAGGGTAAAGGCTGGCTTCCCCTAATTAAAGTAATAAGGTCTTCAGCCATTCTTATAATTTGTTTTTTAGGCATATGGACCTGACCATGCGGTTTGGACATCAGTTTTCTAGGCGTGGGTCGAGTTTTAGGCCTTAAAGAAGAAGATGGCATCAGTTTGAAATGCAAGTCAGTAGGCCTGAATACACCGTCAGAAGCCGGTGCCTGCACAGCGGCTCCAGACCCATCCAAGGTAGAGACATCCGCATGTTCCATAGTCGAAGAAGCATCTCACGGCATACCGAACTCTGAATGGGTCTCAGTAGAGGCCTGTGAATCTGAAGTAGTGGGTATCAGGGGCTGCGAAAGCAACTCACTGAGTACTGGCGAACTGGCGACTAGCTTAATGGAAGCTTCATTGGCAGCTTTGGACCTATGCGGTCTGTCTCTGTCTTTATCTTTACATTTTTTCAGAATGTTGGCAGTCAGATGGCTTACCTAAGCCATTTCAAGTACCAAAATAATTTGCTGCAAAAATAAACTGACGACAAATAGTCCGGGGGTTAAATAAGGCACAAAACCGAGAGCAAGGGATGCCGTGGTCTGAGCCTAAGCAAGAATGCAGTATGAATGAAAATCTTTATGAGGTATTTGCTTTCCACAGGTAATACAATTATTAACTTTTACTGACATTGGTTAAGAGCAAGAAAAAGGATCCCCAACGGGGTACTTAGCTTTTTTGAAGACTTCGGTTCTGAAACTCGAAAACTAAAATTTCAGGAGTCGGCTGACCAGCACTTGCGAACTGCTTCTGCTTCGGGCATCGCGTGGCAAGAAAGAATGATATAATGGTGTCGGCTGCATGTTTTATACCCCTGACGACCTGACGTCATGGAAGAAGAGACAGCATCCGATGCTGGAATCCAAGACTTTGATATTCAGGCTGGTTGAGGGCTATCTGAAGGCAGATAACTCAAATGTAATGACTGCAACAGTGAAACATGAAGAACATCTGCAATTCAAGGTAAATTAGAACCTACGAGTGATTTAAAAAAAAAAACAAGAAACATCCATTAAGTTTCACCATCAGGTTTCAGTACTGATCCAGCTAAATGGGAAATAAATGCAGATCTCGTATCCAAAATATGCCATCTCAAAATATGGAACTCAATTTAAAATCAATGTTTAAACAGTTTGGCAAAAAGTTAAGATATGCAAAAAAATAATTTTTTTACAGGAAAATGAGTAATGCCGAGGCATTTAAAAGAGACTGGCCAGTATTCTCAGAATCTGCAGTCAAAGTGTACTGTTATGTGTGCATGTTATTTAGAAGTGTGTTTAATGAGTTATCTAAACAGTTTCAAACTGGATCTGATGACTGGAAAAATGCACATGCAAGGATCATGTCGCATGAAAAATCAAAAGAACATCTCACGGCAATATCTACAAAGCTACAATGCCAAAAGTCTTTATGAAGTAATAGAGAACAACTTCCTCGGGTGCATTGATCTTTTGTTAGAGTTTGATCCTTTTCTCAAAGAACATAACAAGATATGGAAATCCATGCAGTGGAAATATTTCGTACCTATTTTCAACCACATATGAAGAATTTATAAATTTATTAGGATTGAAAGTGTTTACACAGATCAAATCTGAAATTAATGAAGCAAAATATTTTGGAGTGAGTATAGATTGCTTCCCAGATATGTCACACAGATGAATTGTCAATCATTATTCGTTATGTATCAAAAGATGGCAAAGTACATTAGTGCTTCTTAATATTTGTTTCCACTGAAAAATATAGTGCTAAACATCTTTTTAACACAGTAGCATCTACATTTGACAAACATGGAATAGACATAGCAAATTGCAGCTCTCAGTAGCATCTACATTTGACAAACATGGAATAGACATAGCAAATTGCAGATATCAAATTGTATAACAAATACCAGTAACATGAGCGGGATAGATTCTGGACTCCAAGCCAGAATCAAATAAGTCAACAAACTGGCAGTATGGGTTCCATGTGCTGCTCACAGCTTACATTTAGTAGGGATCATGTCTGCAGAAAGCTGTTTGGCCGCCATTTTTTTTCAGCTTTTTGCAGTCGCTCTATAAATTCTTTGCAGACTCACCACAAAGATGACCTAAACTAAATATGATGGAAAATGCAATTTCAATTAAAAATCTATCACATACGAGATGGTAATCCTGATATGATGCTGTCAGATCATAGGTTCATAGGTAGTTACTAGGCTATCGGCCCAAGGGCCTATGTAAGCCTAGCCAGCAAGGTTCCATAGCTTACGCCACCCAAGAAAGTTATTTTCCTGTGCCACTGTCCAGCAGAGAGACAGAAGTGATCCCCGGGGTGTATTTCCTATTTCCCATTCACTCATCAAGATTTTTCTTGAGGAGTACTAATGAAGAGCTTTGCTTGACATAGATGGGTAGCTTGTTCCATAGTATAGGAAGTCTCTGGGACAGGAATCTATCCCTCCAGCATGTCCTGTTTATTGTGGTGACAAGGTTTAGGTCCCTAGAGTGTGCAGCTTGGAGGGATTGGGATTTCTTTAGGTGTAGCATGTCCAACAGCTCTGGGTTTGACATAGCTTTATATGTTAGGCACCAGATCACCTCAGAGTAGGCGATATACTACAGAGTAAAGCTGGAGTTGTTTGAGGCGGTCAGTGTAGGGCATTTGTTTGAGGCCAGTAATCCTCTTTGTGAGGTACTTCTGTGGCCTTTCCAGCTGCTGCAGATGTCTTGTGAGGTACATTCCAAAAGGGGCGTTGTGCTCTATAATGGGTCTAATGAGTGCAGTAGAGGGAACAATGACCTCTTTTTTCCTGGATGAGAACCCTTTTATGATGAGATGTGCCACATAGAAGGACTTCCTGACTACTGTGGCGATGTGATTATCAAAGGAGAGGCTACTGTCCACCTGGGTCCCAAGGTATTTTATCACGCATTCAGTGTTAAGTAGATTGCTGTCAATGTGGTAGCTTATGGGTACAAAGTTTTTACCAAAGGGGATGACACTGTACTTTTTGGCATCGAGCTTGAGGCCATGGCTCTGACACCAGGCATCTGTCTCAGTGAGGTACTTCTGTAGGATGTCCACATCATTTGGGGACTTGACTATGGCTCCTACTTTGCAGTCATCTGCGAATTTCATTAGCCAGAGGCCTTCTGTGTTAGTCTGTATTTCAGAGAAGTAGATACCAAACAGGAGAGGTCCCAGGACGGAACCCTGTGGTACTCCACTTGTCACTGCTTTGATGTCAGATTTGGAGTCTGCAACTTTTACAGTGTGGTTTCTGTCAGTGAGCCAGTTGGCAACCCATCTTGTGACATAGATAAATTACACTCCAATCTGTGCAACACTACTTGATATCTCAGAATGTCAAAAACAAAAACCGACAGTGGTTCATGAAGCAAAAACTTTGGTAAACAAGCTAAATAACTTAGAAATAGCGTTAATGACAGCCGTTTAGGAAGATATTCTGAAAAATATTGATAGAATACAAAAAGCACTTCAGAAACCTGAAACTGAGTTGTGCACAATTGCGAAATTATATGAGGGACTTCTAGATAAGTTGAGGTTCTAGTCAAGGATAAATTTGATGACTATGAAAAAAATGGCTAAAGACCTTGTTGAAAACTCTGATTACAAACCATGCAAAGACCAACATCAGAAAGAAAATGACAGTTTGAAGAAACACCAGAGGAAATGGTAAAAGAACTGACTGCAAAAGATGCATTTGAAGTTAACATTTTTTTATTGTATTCTAGAAGTACTAGTTACAGAAATGACAAAACGGCATGCAGCATACAGTATATGTTGCATGATACCTTTGGTTTCCTTTCAGACAGATCTCTAACAAAAGGTGAAGTTATATTGAAAGCCAGAGATGTAGTTAATATCTGTTCATCGGACTTGGAAGAAGATTTCATTAATGAATTTCTTATGTTTTCATCATTGTACAAGGATAACAAATCAGTAGTTGAAGTGACTCAGCTGATAAAATCCCAAATAAAAGATAAAACTTGCTACAAGTTTTCCAAACTTGCATATTGTGTTGAGGACTTATTTATCAATAATTGGAACAAATGCAGAAGGAGAAAGATCATTTTCTAAACTTAAGCAAAATAAGAATTTTATCGCCTATTGTCTTTGGCTCTTTTGTGTATTGAAAGTGACATTATTCGTGATATGGACTTTGAGGACATTATTAAAGACTTTTCTGAAAATAAAAGTCAAACAAATAATATTTCTTAGGAAATACTTAATAATTTTGAATTTTTGGTTCTGTAATGTAATTTTGAATTTTAGATAAATTAGATTTCTGCCTCGCACTCTTTTGTGTTCTTATTAATTTCTTTTTTTTTCAATTTATTTGCCTCTTTTGTTGGTCCTAAAAATTTCGTAGGCCTCAGGCACTGTGCCAACAGTGCCTAATGGGAATTCCGGCCTTGTATATAGTAACAGCAGAAACACCCCCAAATATTATCTTCTGCTGTATTTTCTGACCATTCATGTTTATTTGTTAAGTGGGTAGGTTGGCGGGTCCATCAACAGTTTTCAGCCATTATCCAGGTCACATGTTATTCAAATGTGTCCAGATATAGATGTAGGCAAATTTATACATATATATATATATATATAAATATATATATATATATATATATATATATATATATATATATATATATATATATATATATATATATATATATATATATATATATATATATATATATATATATATATATATATATATACACACATACACACACACACACACACACACACACACACACACACACACACACACACATACACACACACACACACACACAGAAAGAGAGACAAACACAGATTTAGGCAGTCAACTGACATACTTTGGGTGGTATAGAAAGCCAAGGCACCTATAGAAAACTTAGTTAAAGATGGAGATCGCATAACAATTCTACACAAACAGTGATCAGAGGTCAGGATTAAACTGCTGCACCACGGAGCTGTGAAGCACAACTCTTATTACCATGATCTCCACCTGTATTAATTATTTCAAAATCTGCAGATGAAGAGCAAGTAGATTAGGTAGACAAGGCTTTATCGCATTTTCATGACATTATGGGGAGAAAATCTTATTTTTCTGGCTGCATTTACTTTGGGACACAGAATGTAAGAACTATGTAATGACTATAGATGAAACTTTACTACGACTTACTTTATTAGGAACAGAGCTCCCTCAGTAAGAAATGTTTTTTCAATTTAAATTTGTATAAGGTTGCTGTTGCTCTAACAGGAATTTATCTCAAAGAAGATTTGCATGTTTTGTTTCATCTGTTATTCTCTTTTTAGTGGGTAATTCAGTATTCTGAGACTGCTGCGGAGCTATAAACTTCTGTTGATGTCCCAGGTCAGTTGAAATTCACTTGCCCAAAGCATTGGTAGCTAATAATTAACTCTGCCCTTTAGTTTAGAATCACATACTAAAACCTTATGTGTATTTGGTACAATGTTTTGACAGGTGCAGTCTGATTCATATTGTTTTAATTCACTCCAATGTAGATGGAAGTTTGTTTTAAACAAATGTCCATACCTCTAGAACTATATGTTTTACATAAGATGTGCAAATTGCAAATTGTTCAACACAAAGTAATCTTCACATTATTTAGATTTTAGGTCTTAAACTTGATTTTGTAAGTCACAGTGAATAGAAAATATTAATTATGTAATGTTTTGTGAACAAGTTAAAATATCGGGTGTATATCACAACAACGAAAACGTATAATTTTGAATGGCATTACATCGAACTTGAAACAGCGAATGTTGATAATATTGAAGTCTGTGGAACATCAAATTCTTACCCAGGGCAAGAATTCAGTGGGCTGTTCTGTGGCTTCACTATTTCCTCTACTGTGGTGCGATCTCGGAGTTGGTATATTTAAGTGGGGGGGTTGTGGGGGGCTCAGCCCCCCCTGTTGGGGGTGTGTGGGGTGCAGCCCCCCGCATTAGAAATAGGTTTGTGGTGTGCTTGTGTTGCATGTGTGTGTATCTCGGAACAGCGAGTTTTTTTTCCCTGGGAAAAAATTTGCTGTTTTGAGCTTTTGATGATATCACATTTCAAACTTCCAAGTTCGAGCTTATGGTGTTCGATATTTTGGAAGTTCAATAATGTGATATAAACCTAAAATATCTCCGTAATCTTTCAAGCTGCACATATACTATCAGCAGAAAAATTACACATCTAGCTGTGAACTTTCATAGGAGGATAAGCAGATCTTTCTGTGTTGATTGGTTGATCATATATTTTCAGAATTATGAAAATTCTGACAATATGAATAAATGGTATATTAACAATTATTAATATCTCTTAAGCAACATTAGACAGATGTCAGATATCAGTGCAGATGCGCTGTCCATCATATAATCTTTAAGATGAAACATTTCAATAGCTTGTATGTAGTATGGTTTTGCAGTTATTAATTTAAATATAAGCAGGCAGTATTAGACATTAGGCATTACCAGGATGACCCTAGAGAAATATATGGATGTGTCAGCAGGATTTAAAACCAAGAGATTCACACATGCGTACATTATATTAAACATCTGGCAATTTTACTGGACCAGAACCTAAAACTGTTAACTTTGAACTTGATAAAAGTTGTAAAAATCTATCAGTCACGGGATCTGTTTGAAGAACATTGCCTTTCTTACACTGAAATGGAAATATTTGTTGGGAAGGGTCACTTTTATACCCCTTTACTCTGAGTACCCTTTAATAACCTTGGTCTTGCAAAAGAATATTGTAGAATCTGAGAGTTCTGTGCTTCCTTTTGAATTATCATTGGGGATTCTGGGTTGCTTTCTTTTCTTTGCCAGTTGCAGTTTGCACAGCTCTGTAAGCTCCTGTTACTTACTGAAGGTTGCAACAATCTTTCAGGCGTATATCTGTCAAAGTCTGTCTGAAGCACTAAAGTACTCTGATTATCTGTCAACAAGATTATTAGAGGTGCTATCTCACAGTTAATTGGATTCAACTTAAAAATAAGTTAAGGTTCATGTAGATAAGAACCATTTGTCTTGTTTTAAGAAAAGGGGGATCTTTATTTCTACTTCTTATTTCACTGGTTTGATTTTTGAATGTTTTTCTACTCAACTTTCCCTTATCTGCATTCTCCTGTACACTCCATTCTTGCTCTCCTGTTCCCATCTCTCTTATGCAGATAAATCCACCAAGTGTAAAAAAAAAAAAAAAACAAGCAGTAAAGCCAGATGTTATATACAGGATTTTTAGGATTAAGCACTTTTGTTCCTAACAGGAACTTCATCATAATCTAAAAAAGGCTGCATACATCACTTCCTTATATACAGGCCTCCTTAAAGTTACAGTGTAATAAATATATACACAAGTGAACAATAGTAAAAGCAAGTGATCAAAAACAAAGTCTATGCTTAAGCATGTTTTAATATCAAGTGGTCGACCATTGTTGTTGCCATATATAGGGGTTAATGTAAATAAAGAAAATACACTTTAAAACATGTACCTCTTTCAAGAGAGTGTTAGAAAAGCATTCTATGCCATGTCCTTAAAATGATGTACAATGTGTGCATCAAAAATTAATGAATAATATATAATAATCCATAATCAAAACATTACACTAGTTAAAACATTTAAAATTTCTCGGAGTAGTTTGTTAATAGGTGCCCACCAAATGCAGTACTAAGTATTTTAACAGTTTGACAATTTAATTTTTAATTCTGAGTGAACTGATGTCATGTCATTCAAGCCAGGTAAATCAGTTTTGTTTAATTATAATTGCCATTTTAATTCTCTAAATTCTATAAGGTTGCACCAATCTCCACATCTGGATTCATGTGACAACCCTCCAATGGACCAGTAATCAAGGAGCCGCAGTCCTCACCACTGGCACCATTGGGGGACGTACACTGGGAGGATAACAAGGTACACACACACAGTATTACCAGATGCAGCTCTCTGTATCAAGTGCAATCTCCATTAAGAGCACACAGAGACCACAGTCAGTCCAGGGCTGGCTTCTCCCTCTTTCTCCAGATCCCCAGTAAGACTCCCCACTGGTAGGGCTATAGAGTTGAGATCTCAGCTGAGTGGCCAAGCCAAGACCTCCAGCAGCCTATCTATCCAATCAGTGCTTCATGCCCTTTCCCAAGTAGCTGACACACACACATCCCCCTTGAGGTTTGATTTACACACACACACACACACACACACACACACACACACACACACACACACACACACACACACCTGGGAAAGGCTGGCACAGGTTTACTATCTATGCCCCCTTTTGCCCAGACTATAATGTAGTTATCACTGCCACCGGTCAGCTCCTTATTAGCTACTTTAAGGCCCTTAACAAAGGGTGTCTAATCTTACTGTGCAATACTACTAGCAATACAAATTGTAGTTTGGCCAAGTGCAAGGCTATGAGGAGTGGCCTACACAGTGTCACCAAATAAATATGCAGGTACTTTCAGAACTTAAATATATTCAAACCTTTCATTGTGGCTGATCTGTGTAGAGATATTTAAGAATAAATAATAAAAGAACCTGCAATATTATATATATATATATATATATATATATATATATATATACACACATATATATATATATATATATATATATATATATATATATATATATATATATATATATGTTGACATCAGAGTTCAAAATCATGGGTAATATTTAAAACAACATTCAAGGACAGTCTCAAATAAATAAAGAAAAAGATCTAAATTAAGCTTTGCTATATTCCTCACTATATCTAAAAGAATTATACTGTTCCTTAGAAACTTACTTCATCAGAGCAAGGCAGATGTGGTGAATGAATCTTCTAGTTGTTGTCAGGTCAAAGACAGAATACAGAACGCTATGTCTCTCTAAGACTGTTTTCAAATTAAAATCTCAAATATTACTGCTGGGATAGCTTGCAGAATGACATAATTTCTTGTCATCTGACTCTATCTCAGATGAAATCCCCACTGCTGGGAGCTGGCAGTATTTAGTATCTACCTATTAAAATACATAGACCTCATATATATTTGGCAGATGCTGAAAGTCATAAAATAACTGCATTCTTTCACATTCAAAACTAATAATCATCTCACCTTAAAGACAATACAGAGAGGTCCCTAGTATAGACATTATGTCTGTAGCTGCCTTAAAGTAATTTAATTTCTGCTATTTTTCTGAAGTTAACCTCCTGTATTCCAGTTTCCACTGTTAAAATACATACATTTAAACAATTACAATAATTCAGGTACATTTCTGTTCTCTCCCAACAGGGCTCACTGTGGATACATCTTTAAGCTCAGTACTTTACAAAATACCTTTTTTAACACACATGTCTGTACAGACCAGTTTGATATACACATGACATATAATTCTAATACATTTGTAACACAAGCATCTTATATAGATCATGTTGATATTCACAAATGACATACAAAATTCAGGACAACTGTGCTGACAGTATGTCCTTTCATCACAGTGTGTGTGTATATTTTTCCAGTATTCCAAATTTATACATACAATGGTCTGTGCAAACCACCTTGTGTCTGTATAAAGCAATTTTGTGTTCTCCTTGCCAAGGTCCTAAAGATGTTCTTGTATTCCTTTGTGAAATGCTCACTCAGTTTTGCCTATATAAAAACTGTTGCATCCGGAGCAGACTACCAGATAAAATAAACCTATTGTGGTACAATTACCGTTGGCAAACCTAATTTTGCTGTTAAGCCCATTGTCAAGACTAATTTCTTTCTACTTGGTGGTGTGGAGGGCATGATTTACAAAACCCATGTAGAATGGTGCCTTTTCTATGTCCAGGTCCATTGTTGTGGGTACCATAACTCTCGAAAATTTGCTTTAAATTATGTGATGTCTTGTACACAAATATTGGCTCAGAACCTAAAATGTCCATCAGGGTGGTATTAGAATTAATAATGCACCAGTACCTACTGATAAGGTTTTTAACATAGGGGCTATTTAGTTATATTCTATGATCAACACCCTTTTGTAATCACAGTTCTCATTGCCAGTGGAGTGCCTCTCCACTACCATGTTTTTCTTTTCTAGATGCAAATCTAGTCCTAGTAGGGGTTTGTGTTTGTTCCCCCATTGATGTAATATTTTCACAGTAATAGTGTTTACAAAATCTACAGGCTAGCCCCTCTGAGTGAACATGTTCTTTAGAACAGTGAATTATTCTTCCAAAACCTCTTTATTAGAAGTCATTCTGGCGACTGTAATGCATTGTCCTTTTACCATTTTGTGACTCATAGGTTGGTAGCTGTTGTAATACAAATATGAGTAGCTGAAAGTTGGCTTTCTGTAAATCTTAGTTATAAACCCATCTGTTCCAAATGAAATTAAAGTGTCAAGATAGTTTATACTTTGTTAAAATTCCAAGTGAATTTTAGAAAGGAAGTGGAAGTACTGAGTGGTTTAACAAATTCTGGAATAAACTTGAGGGACCCTCCCACATAATAAAAATGTTGTCCAGGTATTTAAATCATAATTTTTTCAAATTCTATTTACAACACACGGGCCTTCTCCCATGAGAGTAATACCAAACTGGCATTTGAAGAGACACAGACTGCTCCCATGGCAACTCCCACAATTTGTTTAAAAATCTCACCTCCAAAGTGAATAAAGTTGTTTTCCAGCACAATCAACATCAATTCTTAAGTAATTCTACCTCGATTTTCATCAGGAAGGAACATTCTATTAAACTGTTATGAAATAGTTCAATGCCCTCAGTGTTAGGTATGCAGGTAAAAAGGTCTATGACATGTACAGTGAAAAATCTTACATTCTTGGACCAAAGTTTGGGAGTAAAGTCTACTAAGAAAGTCACAAGAATTCTTCAGTGAGATCTTTCCTCAAACCATGGTTTCAATTTTTTGTCAATATAAGGGTGAGTTTTTGAGCCATGAACTGCTACTATAGGCCTATGCTTTAGGTTTTCTACTCCTTTGTGAATCTTAGAAGCTGGGTATAGTCAGTTTTCTACTCCGTTGTGAATCTTAGGTATACCAAAGAAGCTGGGTATAGTGAGTATTTTATTACTTAGATATGTGAATACATTTGAGTCAGTTCTGCCTTCTAATAATGGTACTTCCAGAAATAAGTCAATGTTGATTTCATTTTTGATAATATAAGTACAAGTGTCAAAGAGCAATTCATTGATTGCTTCAGTGTACTGTCAAGCATTTACCATTACTGTTCCACCTCCTTTGTCTGGTCTCTTGACTCTGATTGATTTGTCGTGTTTTAGAAAGTTAAGAATGTCCTGTTTTTCAGGTGTGATGTTCTTAATCTTGCTGTATTTGTGATTCATTGATAACACAGTCCAATTCATGGTAGGGTTGAATAAACTTATTTGTTTGAAAACTCCAGTGTTTGATGTAGTAGTTTTCACATTAGTAATGTGGAAATATGTTGCTAAGTTTAGGTTCCTGGTGTAAATCTTTAATTCAATAAGAGAATCATCTATGTTGTACTTTCTG
Organism: Protopterus annectens; assembly: GCF_019279795.1. NCBI lineage: Eukaryota > Metazoa > Chordata > Ceratodontiformes > Protopteridae > Protopterus > Protopterus annectens. The sequence continues at coordinate 130,497,761 of NC_056747.1, read as the reverse complement.
ACCGGAATAAATTTAAAACTCCTGAAAATAATCTAAAATGGTCATGAGAATATCACTGTGGCTGTAGTTATATATATTGTACCCATTCAGGGAAGAGGTAATGCCATCTTTGCGCTGGACAATTACCTGTTGAGACCTCTCTGCCTTATGTTTTTGCCTCTCTCCCTCTTCACCCTCCCCATCCATTCATGAATCTGGGCTGTGCTGGAGGTTGAGACTCCCTGTCCAGATGATGTTCCTGGGGGTGGGGATACTGCTGGGGGTAGTGGGTGCATGCTGCAATCCTATTTGATCTCCTCAGTGGGGGAAAACCCTCCTCTGATGCAAAATTCTGAGGGTCAAAGTGGTGCACAAACACACACCTACACATACACCAGAGTGGTGCAAATGATTAGTGTGGTCGTCTTCTTCGGGTGCTTGATAGTAATAATTAGTGTTATCAGGAGAGTGTATGAAATTTGAATGCAGGTAGGCAGTGTTAGTCCCTTGCAGGTTTCTTATTTTTCCTAGTTACATTCTGTTTGTGTTTGCTGTCAATACTTAAAAAATGTTGTTGAAAAGATTTTTATGTTCTGAAAACAGCAAGTCACTTTCAAGAAGTCTGCAGTTTCCTCTTATTTTTTTTCTAGTTAAATATAAACAGACATTTTCCTTATTCCAAGTACTATATAGTTCTCTAGTTCTGATAGCTGTGTTGCCAGTTTATTGCAGCAGAAGATGATTATAACTAAAGTAAATGCCTGTATGTCTCAATATGACTTATTTTGGGACCTTGGGTAGCTCACATTTTTTGCTAGTTGCAGTATTTATAGCTCTTAAAAAGTTGCCACCTTCTGGATTAATCTCTTAGCAGCCAGTACTAAAACTATACTTGGCTTTGAACCCAAGCTCCTTTTATTTCAGGTCACTGGACTACACTGCTGACCTCTCTAGATGACATCCCTGCACATGGCCTTAAAATCAAGCTCCTTTTTTAAAATTTCCCTAGGGTACACTACCGGATTTACTTGACAATGTCATTGCACTCCATAGGACGTGATAATGGTGTACTTCTTGGTCATGTGTTAGCATTTGCGTTCTTGATGATGTCATTACGTCTGAACAGGGAGATAATGATAATCCAATTCATGATGCAATCACATGTTTGAACGTGGAAAAGTGATACAAAGAGGTTCTGTTAGATAACATAGATAACAATAGGCTATAGAAATTGGCATAGGAATTTACAAAACATAATGTTCTATTCTCAGCGAAAGCGTCTTCTGTGCGGAGACATGCGTGAATGGGCAAACCTTAGTTGAAGGTTGTGCGTCAGAGCTGGCAACTCGGTACGTAAAAATCTACTGCCAATCATTTGCAGACTGGAGTTCCGCTGTGGCGACCCCTAACCGGGAAAAGCCGAAAGAAACAACAACAACAACTAGAAAGATATTGCTTAATAGCACCTGCAAAGCAACTTTTTTGATATTACTAACTGCCTTCCAACTGCAGAAGCTTCTTCACTTTAGATATGTTTATCCTTACACAATATTGTTGGCATGATAAATATATACTTAAGTTAGTTGCAACAAATAATAAAACATTTACTGTCACTGACCTAATTTATCTACAAACATCTTAGTTTAGCTAATTTCTTAAAAAAATAAATAAAACAATCAGTTACACACAGTTCAGCCTTCTAAACTGAAGACACATATTTTATCATTATTTCTATTTCAAAGACTTTGGAAATAATATTACATTCCATATTGAAAACTATTTTCCAAGCATTTTCAAGTTTTTGCTGTATCTATCTGGTTGTGTTTGTTTATTAGGGTAGAACAATGACCTAAGAAGAGCAGTTGCAGGCTCAGCCTTAGTTGTATAATACAACAGTTAAGAGGAAATTTGACATCATGTTGTATACAAAATATAACAGAGCAGAAGAATACAAAAGAATTGATGCGATTACAACACAATGCATATGAAGTAAAATCCTATGATAGCACAGAAAAAGCAGTGCAAGACTGCTAGTAGTGAAACTATGTACGTATTTACAATTTGTGCAGATCAAAGGTATTCACTTTAAGATCCTTGTAGTATCTTTCTTTTTATTTTGTAAGTGTCCACCATCATCTTGGAGATAAAATTCCAAATCATTCAACCTTAGCATTTACTTAAGTGTAGGTAATGTTCATTCCTATCCAAAATATAAGAGCTAATTGTCTTTGGCATAACACAACAGCAAAAGACCTTCTCTATGAAAAGCTTCATATTTATTGTAGCAGTTTATTTGCTTATCAAACATTACTTTTCTAAGTGCATAGCTGTTTGATAGGCTTAAGATTGTGTTGCAAATAATCATACACATGCCCACGCACGCACAAATATGTGAATATTTATATATGTATGTACGTATATATCTATATATATATATTTATATATATATATATATATATATATATATATATATATATATATATATATTAAGTTACTTTGTTGACCTTTTCTGGTTGATGTTCTTGCCATCAACCTTGCTAATTTGTTAACCAATGTAAATGTCGGCCCATTACCACCTCAGCACATACAAATTTCAAACAAACAAAAAAATGAATTGACATTGTGTTTTGCAAGAGGGCAAGTCCCCTTGCCCCAGGGCACTGCTCTGGTAGGGGCACTTTTCCAGTATTTGTTTGGTGTAGTTGGACCAGGATGGGGGCACTGGGTGGTGTGGTGGGGGGCGCCATGGTGCCCTTTTGCCTAGGGCACCAATTGACCTAAGGCTGCTACTGGCACCCCCTGATTATATATATTAACTCAGAGATTGCACAATCCCCAGGGAAAGGGAATACGTCCCTACCCTGACATTGTTGATGTAGCACAAGTGTCGACCATCTGCATTTGACGAACAATTGTGGGCAATTAAACAGGTGTCAGACACCTACTGTTTCAACCTAATTCCTGACTCCCATATATATATATATATATATGTGTGTGTGTGTGTGTATGTATATGTAAAACTGTGCTGCAAATAATCACATGCACACACAGATATTTATATATAAAAAAAATATATGCAAAGGTGCATGGTCATATTAAACTCAGGTGCAATGGTATGATTTTACGCCCTCTGCTTTACAAAGTCTTTGCCAAAGTTAATACTTTAATGGAACCAAACGCATTTTTACATATATGGTGTACCCTGTTTACTCACTGCTGCCTGCTATGCTGAGTTGAAAGAGTGAAATTCTTAGATTGTTTATTCTCATTAGATATAGGTTCATAGGTGTTTACTAGGCTAATGACAACAAGGACCTTTTTAAGCCTAGCCATGCATCCAAATATCTGACAAGCTCTGGTACCCCTAATACATGTAATCAGGGTCTTTGGAGATGAAACATTTACAACTAGGAGTTTGGGAGATTAAACATTTACAGGTAAGGGCCTGCGAGATTAACCATTTATAGGTTGTCTGTGTCTATTACAGACATAGGTGCCAACCAGGGAGGAATTTCCTGTTCCCCATCTGATTGTTCAGGAACAATACAGTGGAACAATGACTTCCTTGGACCTAGATGCCAAAGCATTGTTTATAAGGGGCACAACATAGAATGATTTCCTCACTGCTGTAGGCACGTGATGGTCAAAGGCTAGAACACTGTCTATGTATGTCTCAAAGCAGACCCAGTAGTCAGTGACTTAAAGAGGTGTGTTGTCAATATGATTGTTACCAGGGGTGGATGACTTCCTGAAGGATACTATTATGCATTGCTTGGCATTTAGTTTTAGTCCATGGCTCTGACACTAGTTGTTTGTCTGTGTCAGCCCTTTTTGGAGAACATTTGTGTTGGTGTGGGATTCAATGACAGCTCATAATTTGCACTCATCTGCAAATTTAGTCAGCCAGACACCATTGACATTGGCTGTGACTTCAGAGAAGTAAATGCCAAAATGAAACGGTCCAAGGACTGATCCCTGAGAGACTCTACTTGTGACTGGTCTCTTTCTAGAAGAGAACTCCACAATTCTAACTTCCTGGGTGCTGTCTGTGAGCCAATTGGCTAACCACCGGGTGACATATGGGTTTGTACTTAAACCCTTGAGTTTGTCAGAAATGCCTGAATGGGGTATTGTGTCAAATGCCTTGGCCAGGTCAAGGTGGGCAGTGTGAACCAGTTTGGCCTCATCCATTGCTTTGGTGACCTTCTCAAATAAGTCCACCAGGTTAAGTAGCCATGACTTGCCCGTGATGAAGCCAAACTGGGTTGGGTCCACTGTCTGGAGGTTTATTAGATTATTGATAATTTCCGTGATAATTTTTTCCATGGCTTTGCATATAAGACTAGTGTGCTTATGGGTCTGTAGTTTTCAGGGTCTGTAGATGGCCCACCTTTGTCCAGAGGGATGACAATTGCGGTTCTCCATTCATGAGGCATGGAGCCTGTTTGGAGGCTACAGTTAAATAGCAATTCCAGAGGCCCTGATAGGTCATGTTCATGCTATTTAGTAGGCATACTGGGATATTGTCTGGGCCCAATGATGCAGTGTTCTTGGCCTTAGAGAGAGCATTAAGGACCTGTTACTACTGATAGCAGGGGGGAGTTATATATGATGGTATTTCCTGAGGGAAGGTTGAACAGTAGAGAGGAGTAAAGTTGGAGCTGAATTTGTTGGCCAGGAGGTTTGCTGTATCTTCTGGTTCAGTATAAGTGGCTCCATTTACAATGAGCTCTGCACACAATTGTGTATTGTCTTTGAGGCTGCAGACATAGTTAAGGAATGCCTTGTGGTTGTCCTTGGCCTGGAAGGCCAAATGTACCTCAAATTTGGCTTTGGTAGACTTTATTTGTCCTCTGAGATGTTTGTTTAGTTTGATGAGAGTGCTTTTATCCTGCTGGGTGCTGTACCTCCTAATTTTTGCCATGATTTTCTTCCTTCTGTTATACACCCTATTGATTTTGTGATTCCAGCAGGTTGGCTTGTTTTTAGAGTTAATTCTGTACTTCTTCATGGTGGGTGCAGCTGCCTCTATGCAGCTATTAAAATGCTTATATAGGGTTTCTGTGAACAGGTCTGTATAGGCAGCAGTGTTCTCAGGGTTTATGAGGGCTTGAAATGTTGCCAAGTTATCACTTATTAGCAGGAGGTTAGCCTTAGTGTAGTTCCTGAATATTTCAGGGTTAGCTGGGGGAACATTTTGTGGTCTGACCTTACCAGGGAAGACATTACGCTAGGCGCTATGCAGCTCTCTCCCATATTAGTGAGGACCAGATCCAGTATGGTTACATCCCTGGTTGGTGTAATGACAATCTGGTCCAGGGAGTTTGTGTTTACAAAATCCAGGAATCTCTGTGCATGTACATTTGGTGTTGTATATGATTCCCAGTTAATAGTGGGATAATTAAAGTCATCCATGAGTATGGTATTTGGTTGGATGGTGAGGGTTTCTAATAGGTTTAAGTACATGGTATGGGTTTCCTGGGTCAGAGAGGGGGACCTATAGCTTACAAGGAAGTAGCATTGGATTTTGCCTGTGGTGATTTGAACAAGGAGTCACTCAAGTGCATTGTCCTATTTGACCAGCCTTGAGGTATATTTGTTTTTAATGTAAATCAAGACACCTCCACCTTTAGTCCCTGTCTGCATAGTAGCTGGTCTAAATGTGTGGAGGGCATTATAACCTTGCACTGTTGGTGTGCTCTCCTTGGCTTTAAATCATGTCTCAGTGACCACACAGACCATCAGCATTCTCTAGAGTGAAGAGAGCTTCTGGACAGTGGAGTTTTTTGTTTAGACTCCTAGCACTGCAGTAATACCTTTATATTTTTTTGGTTTTGATTTGCTATGTTGGAAGTACTTTCAGTTTGGAATTGCCTAAAAACAAACTATGGGAGAAGACAATGTTTTAGCTAATATTCGAAAGCCTACAGGACAGAGGTGCAAACCATCCCTAGCAAAGCAGTGTGGTCTGATGACCATCTCTTTCCATGCTGACAAATATTGTACCCCCTTAGAATGACACCAAAAACAAAGCCAGTTATTAAAGTCAATCATCTTTTGTTCATACTGTGGCATCATCCTTCAGAAGGTAAAATGCTGCTCAATGTTAGGCTCATACCAGCCTGGGACACATATTCCAAGAGCTCCATGATGTCTCTCTTCATATAGTCTAGGGAGGTACGTCTCAGGTCATTTACACCCAGGTGGACTATGATCGAGTCATACAGGTACTTGTGGTCCAATGATCAGAGTGCATGTGTAATGTGGCAGATCTTAGCCCCTGATAAGCAATTGACTGTGACTTTCTATTTACTCAGCCTAGTGAGAGAGACATCAGTGTGTCTCACAATGGAGTTTCCAGTGACCAGAATGCTGGATTGTGTGGTGTCTTGCCTTATGGGCTTAGAAGTAGAGGCTCTATGAGATGTGGCTTTGTGTGTTGATGTGGATGTTATTTTGAAAAAGTGCAGTCGGGGCTGCTGAGGGCATTTGTCACATGGACTTTGTCTAGGAGGTCTTTGGGGTTTAGGAAGGTTATATTTTAGTGCCTCAGCAAATGTGGATCTATACGTCTGCTTTGAATTGTGTGTGATGGGTGCAGCATATGTACTGCTGACAACCTTATTGACATTAGGAGGATTTATTTATTTTTATTTATTTGACATTTGGTTACCGGGAAAGTCCAACTGGGTGGGGAGCCCATTTTCAGCGGAGGCCCAGGGAGAAAAGCTCCATATACTAAAATACAGTATACTAAAACAATAAATATACAATGCAATAGTACAGTACAATAGTATAAAAAGAGTTGTGTACAATAAACAATGTAGACATGTTGACAAACTTTTAGAAGATAAACAGAACTATCTGTGAATGAGAATAAGGTGGTGGCTGAAGATTTGATTGTAATACAGTTTTCCATGAAAGTATGTTTTACCTTTGTCAGGATTATTAGTTGCCATTATATATCTTTATACATATGTAAATATTTACAAGCAGAAGTAGGGGTTATCAGAAAAGGCAGAGAGAAGAGTGTATTTGTTTAGGTATAGACTGGATTGCAATAGATTGCAGACTTCTTTTGTGGGAAAGGATAGTGGGTGAAAGCAGATACGATGCAGACTGACTATTTAAAGCTGTGTATTGAATGAGTGTAGAATCAAGGAGTTTGAGCAGAGAGAGATATAAGTAATGTAGACAGTAAATAGAGATGGACAAGGGAAGGATTTACAACATAGCTGTTTGTTATTACTTTGTTTTTGTACAGGGACAGTTGCTTGACTTAAGTAGAAGTAGTTGTTTTAGCTCAAATTTAAACTTCCAGTGATTTTAGTGTGGACCTAATGTCTAGTGTGTTCCATAACTTGGTCACTGAACAGAAGTAAAAATATTGTCCTGCAGTTTTATTTGGCTTATATAGAGTTAATAATTGTTTGTCTTTGGAGCACAGAGAGCGATTGGGAATGTAGGTTTGGAGAACACAATGTATGGAAGGGCATTTTTCTGGATTATACATTATTTTATGGGCCATGGCTAGTTGTTGGTAGTTGAGCTGTTGAGATAGAGTCTGCCAGTTAAGGGAAGTAAGGCCAGTGCAGTGATGTTTGTGGAATGGTAGGCCAGTGGCACATTTGTTAATTTTATTATAACAGGATTCCAATTTATTACTGTAGTTTGGAGGTTGGTTAGTGTGGGGGCACCATATAATAAGGAGGGCAGGAGGTATGTGCAGGTTAGTGTTCTTTTCGTGTTTAGGTTCATAAAACGTTTGTGCCTATATAGCATTCCCAGTTTATGATGTGTTTTTGATGGCATTATGGATATGTAGGTCAACGGATAATTTGTTATCTATTGTAACAACTAATAATTTGGCATGGGGAACCAGTTCTATTTCTGTATTATTGAGGGGCTATATTTTAAAGTCAGTGGGGTATGATTTAGATGTGAAGAGAAGTAGTTTGGTTTTATTACGGTTTAGCAAGATATTTGCATTGTCGAACCAGGTTTCAATGGATGTGAAGGCGGTTTCTGTTATTTGTTTTAGTTGAGTTATATTATTTGTGGTGGGTAACATAGCTGAATGGCCTGCATATCGAATAATGGTACTTTGGCAGGAGGGTCTATGGAGGTTACTTATAAAGATGTTGAAAGGAAGGGGCCCAAGGATAGAGCCCAGAGAGACTACTATTTTGTTGGGGAGATATTGTGACTGAGAAGTTTGCCATTTTGCACACTGCTGTCTTAGAGACTGGTAGTTTGAAAACCATTGTAGGGTGGAGTTTGTAATTCTTAGATTATGCAGTTCCTGCAAAAGTTTTTGGTGTGACACTGTATTGGATGTTTTTGATACATCGAGGAATATTGCGGATGTTGGATGCCCTAAGTCCCTAGCTCTGTTGATTATATCAGTAAAGGATATTAGGGCAGTTGTGCTGTGTGATGGTCTGACACCATGCTGGTGGGAGTTAGTCTAATATCAATGAGGTAGTGAAGGAGTTGCCTATGTATACATTTTTCCAATATTTTGGAGAGAAGGGGTAGAATTGAGATGTGGCAAACACTGGACAGTTCATTTGATTTTCTTACTTTACATAAGGTGGTGACAATTGATTTCTTCCATATTAATGGGACATATGAGTCTAGGATAGATCTATTAATGAGGATGCTTACTGGATAGGCTATACCATCTGCTGCTAGTTTTAAGTATTCAGATGGGAGATTGTCAGCAGAGAGGGAGCTGGGCTTTATTATTTGTAGTAGATGCCATATATAGTTTGTGGATAAAGGTTGCAGTACAAGGGATGTTAGTTGTGGTGGCAGAGTAGGACTACTTAGGAAAAAGGGTGCTGACAAAGTGGATTGACTGAAAATGGCATTTTGGGGTGTCGTTATGAAGTTAGCAATATTAGTAGAGTTTGTAGTGTGGGATTTGCTGGGATTATTAACTAAGCTTTTTATGTTATCTATGAAGTGGGTATTAAGCATTTTGACTATTTGCATGGGGGATTTGTCTGTGACTGGTGCAGGATTTTGTTTTGCATCTGAGGTAAGTAAGGTTGCAATAGTGGATCAGAACTTTTTAGGGTTATTTATGTGGTCAGATAATTGTTGAGTAAAGTATTGTTTCTTATCAGCAATTATAAGTTTCTTTGCTTGGTTATGTAGTTGCCTGTAGTTTTGCATGGATAAATCACTTTTTTTTTTCTTTGGAATTCTTTCCAGGCTTTGTCCCTTTTTTGTAAAAATTGTTTTGCGGGATTTGTGAGCCAGGTGCATGATTGACTTTGGTTCATTTTGTGCAGAGTGGGGCAAGGCTATTGTGGGTATCTAAGAATAATTGGTTGGAGTAGCTAACTGCATCAATTAGATACCATACAAATAAGAAATGGTTCAATTAGATGCAATGTCTTTAGCATTGTCCACTTTAATGATTTAAGTATATTGACAAAGATGCTTTGAGTAAAGTTAGATAAATTGCAGGATGTACTTTTATGTGAGAGCTTTGCCTTCAGTGACGTTGTGTAAATACATCTCTCACATACCATATTGGTTTGTTTGAGAATTAACTGGTTGCCAGTAAACATGAGGCAATGCTCCTTTATAATATTATAAAGCCATCTGCATGCTTCACTACAAACCCTACATATTTCCTGAGACACAGAGGCAGAATGAAACATGGCAAAGATTTTGACTTTCCTTAGTTTGGAAGTTTGAGTCTCTCCTTCATTGAGTGTACTTGAAGGAAATGGCAAGGAATAGATAACCATGTCCGGTAAGGAATTTCTGCTTGGATGCAATATGTGAAACATGATAGTAGGCCTTAAGCCTGTAGGACTTATGGCTATGGCATCACTACTTATCCTTTGGAGCTTGTTGGAAGACTCTGAACACGAACCTTATATTTGTACAGCATAAAGCATGTGGAAAAATAATAAGATTCTGCTGTTAGTGTGTTAAAATAAATTATACAATGACTGGCCATTAATATTCAAAAACAAGCATGCTGACTGGTCATCCCAACCAGCGTGCCCATCATACCTCTCAATCATACCGAATTACTCGATTTTTACTGAGTTTGGGGGTCCAAATGAAGGGGTGCCACGATTCGCAACAGGCACCCCTTCATTTCCGATTTTTTTCTTTTGGTTTCTTAATTTTTTCAAAGATCGCACTGTTGGAGCTGACGTCATCTCATGCGATGAAGTCAGCTCCATCACGGCTATCAGTCAGTTGCAATTAGCTCCTTGAGCTCATGTTGTCATTTCTGGCTGCAAATGCAAGCAGGAAACAGCAGCACTTGTTTGGAGTTATTAGCAGCAGCATTTTTGATTTATCAAGAGGAAACCGCAGCGGTTTGGATTTATCAAGAGTGGGAAAGAGCAGCACTCGTCGGGCCAGGAAATGTTAACAGCACTCATTTCATCAGAACCATGGGTTTGTGTGTGTGTGAAAATGCCCCCATGTGGCAGGCTCAAACCCTGTACCTTTGGTACAGGATAAAAAGAGCCTAAAGTCCCTAGCCACCACTATTTCTGAGCTTTGTCTAGATTTTTTGTGCTAAGAGTTGAGAGCTAAGCCTATGGTGAGAAGTGAAGAGAATTTGTATTCCCCCATTCTTGGCTTTGTTTTTGTCCAGGGTTTTTGTGCTAAGAGTTGAGAGCTATGGTGAGTGAGAATTGAGAACTGAATTTGTATTCCCCCATTATTTGGTTTGTCCAGGTTTTTTGTGCTAAGAGGTTGAGAGCTATGGTGAGAAATGAGAACTGAATTCACTACATGACAGCCATTAAGTTTCAGTCTTCCTATTTTTAAGGGACTGCTGATTTGGCATAGTGGTATGTTGCTCTGACTGTAGTGCATAGGGTCCTGGGTTCAAGACTTGCCAGTGAAATGCATGGTTGTAACACATTTTATTCTAGTAACTTTCCAAAATTATATAAGCAATGTTTAAAATGTGCTCCTGGTAAGTCCCTAGCCACCACCACTTGTGAGCTTTGTCCAGGTTTTTTGTTCTAAGAGTTGAGAGCTATTGTGAGAAGTGAGAACTAAATTTGTATTCCCCCATTATTGGCATTGTTTGTCCAGGTTTTTTTGTGCTAAGATGTTGAGAAGTGAGAACTGAATTCACTAAATGACAGCCATTAAGTTTCAGTCTTCCTTTTATTTCCGGAAACTGCTGATTTGGCATAGTGGTATGTTGCTCTGACTGTAGTGCATAGGGTCCTGGGTTCAAGACTTGCCAGTGACATGCTTGATGGTAACACATTTTATTCTAGCAATTTTCCAAATTATACAAGCAATGTTTAAAATGTGTCCCTGGTTTTTGACTTTTTGCCCCCCCCCTCCAAAAAAAACTGAAGTTGAAAATAAGTACGAGAAGCTGTGCAAGATGCCTGTGGCTTACACTACTGTCATTCTGTTTATAGTGTGGCTGTGGAAGTAGACTTTTATGATGGAAATGTTCTGAATTTGGCAGTTTTGTCATTATTGGTTCATGCATTTTTGTTTCATTGCCTACAGTACAGCCTATTGGAAACATGTTCAAACAATAAATTTAAAATGCTCTCTGTCTAACAAGTGTGCTGTATTATACAAGGAATATAACTTAATAAAGTCAGGAAGGTGTATCAAAGAAAAGAACACATGTATGTTTCTTGTTTTGTGTGCAAGGGGCCAATGATTTGAAAACAGCTCAAAGGTAATCTTTATCCACCACTGGCCATATGCATTTTCTTTGGATGTGGTGTGTGGTTTTCAATGCTATTTTAATGAAGTTCCAATGAAGGGCAGAGAAGTTTTAATGCCAAGTCTGTTTTCATTGTGAGACAGTATTGCTTTGCTTAGCAGATTTCTGTTAGTGTTTTGTGCATTTTTGTGCTGCAAAATGCAAAAATAAAATCCAGATAATAATTGTAGAAGTAAAGCAGTATGCACACATTAGTGTTTATGGTAAATGGGGAGAAATCGCCAGGTAATGGGACACTAGACTGGTTGCAGGGGGACTCTGGTATGGTGCCATATTTTGGTTGTCTGTTCTTCAGTTTGCATTTGAAAGTTGGTATCCCACAATTCCATTGGAGTGGTTGGGGTTACGTAATTATGTATGCAAAGTAGATGTTAATCAGCGGACAGATTTGTACCTATTTTTCATGGGCCTTGTCCAGATTTTTGATGTTTCCAGGTTGAGAAGTATGGTGCCCATTCTAAATCCCTAGAATATACCAACGGAAAAAGGTTCGGTCACCTGGACTTTTTTCCATTAGTATACCTCGTAACTGCTTTATTTTCTTTGTTTTTTTTATTTATTGAAAACAAAAAAAAGAAACTGGGAGACTTTTAATGAACTAGGGAGGCAATGCAGACAAAAATAAAAGGATAATCAAGTACGTTCTGCAAAACTATAGAAACTTACCTGATTATCCTTTTATTTTGTCTGTCCTGGCACTCCCTCATTCGTTAAAAGTCTCCCAGTTTCTTTTTCTGTTGTTTTCAATAAAAAACAAAAAACAAAAAACAAAAAAGCAACAGCAATCTTCATTTCTCCATTGCTTCCTTTTTGCACAGCACTGATGTACTGCGTAAGCATGAGCAGTACATCAGAAAAAGCCCCAGGATATCACAAAAATGCGGAAGGGCAGCTCTGAGACTTTTAAGTAATGTCTTTGTATAATGCAAGTATTTTTTTTCTTAAATAATGTCATTGTATTACAGCAATAACCGACACTGTGGTTGTGGTATATTGAAATTTACCCATGGTTGGCTTTATTTAATCACACCAACTGTGGGTAAATCTTCAATATACCACACCACATTGTCGGTTATTGCTTAAGTATATGTTGTCGACACCAACATACAATTCTAACATCTAAACAAAGTTCTGTAGTCTTATTTTTATATAAGGTTTGCTGTTCATGATGATTTCCAGTGGTGCTCTTTAATATGCCCAAATAAAATCCAGATTTGTTTTGTTTTTCAATAGCATGCTTTAATTAATGCATAAAATATGGAACAAATTGTTCTTTTGGGATGTACTCTTTCAAAGCTATTAAATGTTTTTCTTATGCGAACCAGACTGCTATGATTATGTAATGTTCCTCATATAAAGCAGCCGTCCCATTTAGCAACAGGCACAGGTTCACAGCTGAACTCACGTTATGCTGCCTGCCACAACGTGCATTGTTAGACAGTACAGAATCAAGTGGTTTGAATACATTTCATTATTATCTGTTATTTTCATACCTGTAATTCTGGGACAATTATTACACTGCTTCCCACAAAAAGCATTTCACATGTTTGCCTTAACAGTTCATATCTTGGGCCACAAAACTCCAGTGCTGTTACAACACAATCCTCTTTCACCGCTGCTAGTCACACCATGGACCAGAAAGAGGCTGCCATGTTGCTCCTCACTGACAACATGAGTGCCTTTCTTGAAGAACAGACTTCTGAGTGATTTTCAGTTCTGACAGCTATAGTCAAGGTTTAGGATATGGGGCAGCACCCTTTAGTCAAGCCTATATTAGGAAGGCTAATCACAGTTTCTCCTTCTTGGGAGTATGGCTACACAGTGGTTTTACTTGCTTGCTTTCTGGCTACCTGTCATGCCAGCCCTATTAAAGACCATGAAAGAAGCATGATGCTTCAGTCCTGTCCTCTACTGTCATCATGGTTCTTAATACTTCCTTTTGTGTTAGTAAAGGGATGACCCAAGACCATTGACTGAACATTCCAGCCCTATTAAAGACCATGAAGGGAGCGTGATGCTTCAGTCCTGTCCTCTACTGTCATCATGGTTCTTAATACTTCCTTTTGTGTTAGTAAAGGGATGACCCAAGACCATGCACTGAACATTCCAGCCCTATTAAAGACCATGAAAGGAGCGTGATGCTTCAGTCCTGTCCTCTACTGTCATCATGGTTCTTAATACTTCCTTTTGTGTTAGTAAAGGGATGACCCAAGACCATGGACTGAACATTCCAGCCCTATTAAAGACCATGAAAGGAGCGTGATGCTTCAGTCCTGTCCTCTGCTGTCATCATGGTTCTTAATACTTCTTTTTGTGTTAGTAAAGGGATGACCCAAGACCATGCACTGAATATTCTAGCCCTATTAAAGACCATGAAAGGAGTGTGATGCTTCAGTCCTGTCTTCTACTGTCATCATGGTTCTTAATACTTTTTTGTGTTAGTAAAGGGATGACCCAAGACCATGGACTGAACATTCCAGCCCTATTAAAGACCATGAAAGGAGCGTGATGCTTCAGTCCTGTCCTCTACTGTCATCATGGTTCTTAATACTTCCTTTTGTGTTAGTAAAGGGATGACCCAAGACCATTGACTGAACATTCCAGCCCTATCAAAGACCATGAAAGGAGTGTGATGCTTCAGTCCTGTCCTCTGCTGTCATCATGGTTCTTAATACTTTTTTGTGTTAGTAAAGGGATGACCCAAGACCATGCACTGAATATTCCAGCCCTATTAAAGACCATGAAAGGGGCGTGATGCTTCAGTCCTGTCCTCTACTGTCATCATGGTTCTTAATAATTTTTTGTGTTAGTAAAGGGATGACCCAAGACCATGGACTGAACATTACAGCCCTATCAAAGACCATGAAAGGAGCATGATGCTTCAGTCCTGTCCTCTGCTGTCATCATGGTTCTTAATACTTTCTTTTGTGTTAGAATATGTAGGTAAAGTAACTGTCACTTTCAGTGCATGGTCTTGGGTCATCCCTTTTCTAACTGAAAATAGGAGTCATAACAGTACAGCTAAATAAAACCAAATAAATTAGGAGCGAAACATTTCAGTGGTATTTACCTTTGTCGCTATCCAGGGTCCTTCCACACAGGAAAACTGTACTGGACATCAGAGCAGCCAATGTCATTATTATTATTAGGATGGCCCACCAATGTGACTGCAAGGGAAAAAAAGCATTACGACATAAAGTCATGTATTCAGTAATAATAGAAAAAACACAGTGAATATATATATATATATATATATATATATATATATATATATATATATATATATAAAATACTACAAGCAGTCTGACAGTAAGAATCTAGTTTGAAAAAAAATGAAACATTCAGCTTTTTCAGTAATACATTAATGTAAAATAGAGTAAAATATTTGTAACAGTGCAATGTGTTAATTATATTATTAATTTATACTAGAAATTATCATGGGATATTTCCAAAATACATGATTGCAACTCCCAAAACTATAAAAAACTCAAAAACGCATTATGGTGTGAATCCCAAACTACATTCCTTTACTACTTCTCTGGATCTGAAAGTGAATCAGTCCTAACCAAAGTGAATTGTGTGTGTGCGCATGTGTGCATGTATGTGTGTGTGTGTGTGTGTGTGTGTGTGTGTGTGCATGTGCGCATGCATGTATGTGTGTTTGTGTGTGTATGTGCGTGTGTGCATGCGTGTGTGAGTGTGTGTGCTTGCTTGTGGGTGAATGTATGTGTGAGTGTTTGTATGTGTGTGCGTGTATGTGTGTGTATGTGAGTGCAAATCTGTGTGTGCACATGTGTGTGTGTGTGTGTGTGTGTGCATGTGAGTGCGTATTTGTGTGTGCACGTGTGTGTGTGCCCATATATGTGCGTACTTGCATGTGTGTGTGTGTGTGTGTGTGTGTGTGTGTGTGTGTGTGTCTGTATGTGTATGTGCATGATCATATAAGCATGAGTGTTTGTGCATGTGTGCACACATGCATTTGTGTATTTGCGTGCTAATGTGTTGAATATTTGGTGTATCTTTATGTCTGCATATTTGGTGTATTTGTGTGAATGTGTGTTTGCGCCTGTGTGGGGGCGTGGGGTTGTTTGTCTAGAAAGAGACTGTTGTGATCTTCAAATGAGTTGTATATGAATGTGTGTTTATGAGCGTGTGTGTGTGTGTGTGTGTGTGTGTGTGTGCAAACATGCATTTGGGTGTGCATGCATGCCTATGTGAGTGCATATGTGTGTGTGCGCATGTGCGTACATCTGTGTGTGTGTGTGTGTGTGTGTGTGTGCGTGCATGCTTGCCCATGTAGATGCATATATGTGTGTGTGTGTGTGTGTGTGAGTGTGTGCACGCATTGGTGTATTTGTGCATTTATGTGTTGGATATTTGGTGTATTTGTGTCTGCATATTTTGTTGTATTTGGTTTTGTGTGTGTGTGTGTGTGTGTGTGTGCATGCCTATATATGTGTGTGCATGTGTGCATGTAAGTGTGTGCATTTGGTATATTTGTTTGTTCATGTGTTTGATATTTGGTGTATTAGTGTGCCTTTTTTTATTTTTGTATTTGGTGTATTTGTGTGTGCGTATGCATGTGTATTTGTTTTCTGCATTTGTTGTATTTGTGTGTTAGTGTGCACACTTTCCATAATGTACTGCCATCCTGTCTAGGATTACTTCACTGCCTCACATCCATGAGGTGCCAGAACAGGATTCAGTTACCCTGTAACCTTAAATAGGATAACCAGAGCCAGATCATGGCTGGGTAATGGATCTGCCCCCTCAGCCATTCTAGTGTCCCATTACTTGGCCATCTCTTCCTAGTTACCATAAACACTGTTCAAAACTGTCAGTTTACACACTATTTTCTTCTTTACTTCTTCAATGATTACAGATATTTGGGTTTAGTTTAAAATGTTTATTTCAAACATTATAACACAAACCCTTGATAGCCATTTGCTAAGCAAAACACGTCTCACAATGAAAACAGACAATATGAGCAATAGTAAACATCTCTGGCAGTGAAACTCACATTCAGTGAAACTGCATTGAAACCACATTCACAGAAAATGCATGTGGCCAGGGCTGTTTTCAAACCATGGACTCCCTGCACACATTTTAGAACTATGCTTAAATGCCTGTGATCTTTAAATTACCCTCCTAATTATATAACTTATAGTCCCTGTTTAATACAGCACCACTTGTCAGAGTGTGTTTTAAATGTGTAGTTTTTAATGGTTTTCCAGTAAGCGATGAAACAAAACATACGAACCAATAATGACAAAACTATTAATTTCAGAAAGTTTCAACCATTAAAGGCCACTTTAACTGCTGTCATTATAATCTGCTAGCATCAGTCAATATTGCACAATATTTGCGGAAGTAAAAGTCATCTGAATAATTCCACATTAAACAGAACTGTAACTAACGAAGACGTTGTTGTTAGCAAGCATTATTTCAGTGCTTCACCTACAAATACACTGTCTGTTGCCTTTGAAGAATAAATTACCTGTGTTGCATAAAAAAAAATTGTTGCGTGCCGGTAGTCAATCTACCCAGTTTAGAAAAGGAACCCACAACTTTCTACACAAAAAGCAAGTGTGCTACCTGTTGTACTACTGCCAATGAACAACACAACTATGAACTTCTATGACTGACACTGACAGACTAATTCTCAGTAATTTACAAAAACAACAAAAAAGAAATAAAATTAAAAGAGATCTTGCATTTGGTGTGGAGTTTAAGGTACTTTCTTACCAAAAATTAAGATCAGGGTTTGACTCTGAGCAAAGCCACTAGACAGTGCCCTTAACTTGGGAATTTCATAGAGACACACACACACACACACACACACACACACACACACACACACACACATGGTAAGAGGTATGCATCTACTCTCAGCTTTGATCAAACTTGACTGCACTGTGCACGCACTTCTTGTGTTGAGGTTTAGGGCTTGGCTGCTGGTCTGTATCTCTGTACTCCATTTATCTCCAAATCCATTACCATGTGGATGTCATAAATCTGCTAGAGTTTTCTACTTGGATTTGCATTACGGAAGTCATCCTAATGCTGAGATTTCTTGGGCTTCCTGTGCTGTTTATTCTCCCGTAAGGTCCTAATGCTGCTGGTTAGCTGGAATTGAGTTTTAGTTTTATTTAGATTTTTAAGGAAGACCAGCCCCCCCTCCCCCCCAGTCAACACAGGCCCAAGGTAACTGCTTAAGTCACCTAGTGCTGGATCTGGCGGTGAGGATAACATGGGAGCTGGAAAATGACTGACTAAATGTGAGTCCTGCTGGAATGAGTGACTACTTAAATGGATAGCCAGTGGAACCCTACCACATACAAGTAGTTGTATAGCTGCATTTCCACTTAAAAAGAATGAAGTCTATAATAACAAGCTTTACCAGGACATGTGTGTGTGTGTGTGTGTGTGTGTGTGTGTGTGTGTGTGTGTGTGTGTGTGTGTGTGTGTGTGTGTGTGTGTGTGTGTGTGTGTGTGTGTGTGTGCGCGTATATGAACTATGACCTCTCTGGCTTCGGTCACATGGTCATTGCTATTTGCACACAACTCCTGAAATACGGTATTCTGCTAACATCCATTATGTAAGTTACTGGTCTCTATATACTGCTGCTGAAAACAGTGTCTGAGTAACAATTTTGAAAACCAAATGTTTACAAAGAATACTGTAGAAAACAACCGATTTATACCTAACACACACATGCACATAATCATGCACACAGTACATATATTATGCAGAGGAAAACAAATAGCTCTATAACACTGTTGAACACAAAAACAAATAGTAGATCTGTAAAACTAATAGACACAAATAAGCATTCTGTGGTGATGTGAAAATGCTCCTATGTTTCTAGAGTACAAAAATATAGAAAACACATATGCAATACCTTATGACGTTTAAGATGCTATAGCTATGGAGGTTACATTCTATCAATAAACTCTGATGGTGGTATGAGTTACATTTAGGGGCACTGGACAGAACTAAAAAGGAAACTGAATCAGTTTGCAGCACTGAGCTCTTATCAATGGACAGTACCTTTGACAAGGGTATGAGAGGCAAGATTTAATGAAATGTCTTTGTAATCAAAAGTAAGTATTGGTGAAATATGTGTTACAGCATACAAAAAAACATACTTGACTTGCAATTGACCAATATCATCATCAATGTGTGCAAATACTTCATAAAAGGATGTGTAAAGAAAACTGTGTTACAATAAAAGAAAATATGGTGCGTGCTAACCCTGTCCAAGCAAAATATGGACCTTCCCAATGAAGGTAGAAAACTGCACATGACTATCTTCTCACCTTCATCCATTCTGCTATGTCTTCAAACTTGTCCAGTTTCAAGAAGAAGTTTTTCAGTCTGGCAATTGGTCCATCTGCATCTACGAGCCGACAAATGCCAAGTCTGTCGCAGTAGCCCTGCTTGTCTGCACAGGGAGAGCCTGGAGGCAGTTTGACTTGAGTGCTGTTAAAATATGCCTGTAGAGTTGAAGAACCTGTGCTGGTACATGTTTCAGGGTTTCCTGAAGGCATAGGTAAGATGGGATTAATCAGATGTTTTTAAAGAATTACTGTTTCAAGGAGTGGCACAAAAGAGTTAACCACTACATATTTTTCATTTACAATATGTGTGTTTCTAAGTAAATAATGAAAGCAATACCATGTATAGCATGTTAAATATAATGAAAGGTAACCCTAATAATTTCTTTCAAAAGTTTGTTTATTGTTGAAGTACACAGGCAAACACACGCATACAGTACACACTGACTTTTTTGGTCTGCATCATATGTCTAAGCACCCAAGAAGCATATTATGGTCATTTTTTTCCAGTTGTCAGCTCTGTGGAAAGACTATGGGACTGACCATGACCCAAAGGATCAAAGTTGGATTCATAGTCCTAGCAGTGTAGGGACTGACTGTTGTGGGAGAAGAGTGAAGGGGCTATTCTACTTTACTTCTTGGTGGAAGGGTGTCATATTGATCTGGGAAGATAAATCCACATGAAATCTTAAATGGAGACCAGAAGCAAAAATAGATTTTTTTTTCCAGGAGGGTGGGGATATCTGTGGGCTTATGTCACTTGCAGAACTAGGTGGCAGTCTTTTGCTGTATGCACTACACATTAATATCCCAGACAGATGACATCACCACTCCCTGCCTGATTGACTGTTGTACCAAACAGAACAAATGGACCATAGTTCCCTTGCACCCAGAGGAATGAATGGGTCAGTAGGGCAACCTGTAAGGAGAGTAGGTTGTCAGCCTTGAGGTTTGGAGCAAGAAAAAGATGTTTTTTTTTGTCATGGTAATAATTTTTACATGCCTGCTATAGCCAGTGGAAAGAAATCATGTATTCTTTTAGGTCCATAGTTTCATAAGTGTATACTAGGCTACCAACTTCTAGTACCTTTATAAGCTTAGCTGTGAACTCAAATGCTTCTCACAGGTTATATATTTCGGATGTTTATTTAGGGATGGTTGTTTGATTTCCCATCAAATGACAAGTTACGCTTAAATAGGGTTAGAGGGGGACTTTGTTTCACATGGATTGAGAGACTGTTCCAGAGAAAGAATTCTCTGAGATACATATCTGTTACTCTGACATGCCCTATTTATGTTGCAAGCAAAATTTAGGTCTTTAGAGCTAATAGTTCTGATGCTGTTTGTTTTGTGTATGTGCAAAAGGTTCATCAGAGCAGGGTCCAGGGGTACTTTGTATGCCAGGCATAGATCGCCTCTCAATAATCTGTAGGAGACCAAGTACAGAGATATGGCTTTGAGGCAATCTGCATGGGACATTGTGTTCATGCCCTGTATTCTTTTTGTAAGTAGCCTTTGTGGACATTCCAGTTGCTGCATGTGTCTGGTCAGGTACATACCAAAGGGGGCAGTATACTCAATGACGGGTCTGATGAGGGCTGAGTATAGCAGTACTATGACGTCCCTGGACCTAGACGCTATACACTTACTTATATGCTGAGCAACATAGAAGGATTTCCTAATTACTAGGGGAAAGTGGGTATTAAATCGCAGTTTCTAGAATCAGTATCTTATTAGTTCCTGATTAAGGGCTCATGTAATTTGAAATGTCAAGGCGTTCTAATGGAAAACTGATATTAATTCAATAACTGACATCACTTATTTTCTGTATTGGTATAAGCCAAGTATTATATTATGTTACTGCAGTGACCTCTTGTGGCTAGGAGGGGAATTTAACTCAGCAAGCAGGTGCAACTAGAACTAGCGAGAACCATCTTGGGCTTGTATTGACCATTGGTGGATTTACAGGGAGGGTGCTAGTCTAGGGGGCTAAAGCTCCCCCATTAGCAGTACCAGCAGCAGTTACAAGAAAAGCCATTTTTCAGTCTTGATTTGGTTGCATCCAAATCAAGACCAAAACTCAGAACATTACACTACCGTCAAAAGCTGTTGTGGGCTGAGCCAGGTTCAGCACTAGCAAAGAGTGGTTACCAAGGCGCACATATATTTAAAAAAAAAAAAAGTATTTCTTAACATAGCAACGTCTTCTCCTTTAAGGAGGACCATGTATGCATGCCAACGTGGATGTAAACACATTCTGCACTCGTGAGCAGAATTTAAACTAGCTATTCCGGTATGAGTGTGTGTGTATGTGAATGAGTAAGTGAGCATATGTGCGAGCATGCAAGCGAGTGAGCAGAGAGTAGATAGGTGTGTGTGTGTGTGTGTGTGTGTGTGTGTGTGTGTGTGTGTGTGTGTGTGTGTGTGTGAGTGTTTGTTTAACATACCTCTGAATTGTCCACATTTAGCCTCACAGTTTTGGTATGTTTCTCATAAAATGTGTGTTTTTCTGGCAAATCAGGAGACTGAAGTCACTAAATGAAATATATGAGTTTCAGACTTCATATCCTTCAGAAAATCCATGCGAACACAAATCCTGTCATTCTAACAAATTTCTAAGTTAAAAAGAGCAATATTTAAAATGTATCCCTATTTTGGGGCATTGCATCCCCATTATTTTAGGCTTTGTCCAGATTTCTTGTGCTAAGAGGTTGAGAGGTATTCATACCTGTCAACTGTCCAGATTTTTGCCTTCTATATTTGGCCTATTCCTCATAAAATTTGTGATTTTCTGGTAAATCACAGAGGATTAATAATGTAATACATTTGAGTTTCAGACTTCATTTCCTTCAGAAAATGTATGCTAAGACAGATGCTGTTATTCTAGCAGCTTTCTAAGTCTTTAAGAGCAATCTTTAAAATGTATCCCTATTTTTGGGACTTTGTTCTCCCTATTATTTTTAAGCTTTGTCCATATGTCTTGTACTAAGAGCTTGAGAGGTATGTATGCAGACATGGTATGTAATGCCTAGTTTGGGGGAAGGGCAAGTTAGTCAATTAACTTGATCAGGCTTGACCCTGTAACTTGGTTACAGGAGACAAGAGCCTGAATCCTCTATACCAACTACCAGACTGCAAAAGGAATTGTGAGTTTCAGTAGAGACAGGAGCCTGAATCCTTTATACCAACTACTAAACTACTGACGGAATTGTGGGTTTGAGTTTCAGTACATTTTTAGGTAATTATGTATTTCAGTGCATTTTCATGGAATTGTGAGTTTCAAAGGAAGAGAGGTTTATTGTTGCTCATGCTAAGTCTGTTTTCAATGTGCAACTAAGGATTTTGTTTAGCATTACTGGCACCTCTGCATATACTGCTGTACATACTGTACAGGCCTGAATTTATTGACAGGTGTTGCACAGGTATGCAGCAATGATTTTTGAGGTAGTTGCAGAGTAAAGAGTTGCACAGTAATCAGCCGTGTATTAGGTACTGAACAGCACCAGTGGCACAAGCAAAGGTCTTCAGAATTAAGGAGAGGTGGGGGGTGATAACTTGATAGAAAGCATTAGGCTGTTCTCTTGTAATAGCAGTATTACAGTAGGGTGCACAACCAATGTGATAAACGTCACAGCTGGGGCAGGCCATCTCAGCCGAATCAATGTGCACTGAAGCACATGATGTAGTACCACATAGCTGCACATCATCTTCATCCAAAACAAGAGAAGCAGCATAGCAGCCATGTGACATACTATGTGGGCACCCACAACAATTTGCCAACTCTGATCGTCACATAAATGGAAAGGTACTGAGGAAGACAGGAAAGCAGGGCCAGATAGCAACAAATCCAAGCATCAATACCAGGATGGCTGATATAATGGAGCAGTTGCTCCCCCATTGTCCTGATGGGAGGGATGTGTATCCTGTGACTCCACTAGGTGTAGCAGAAGAAGTTTTACATTACTGAAGTGGACATTCAGCTGCTAGCCTGCACAAATGACACTGGGAGATAAGGAGAGACCTCTCGGGTCCACGTTTAAAACAGTAGCTCTTGCCTCTATCCTGTGAGGGAGACACAGAAAGCACACGTGACCACTCCAGGCAATCTTTAGGATCCTGATGAGAGGCACACCAAGCAGCAACTGGTGATCCAGCACCAGAGGCATTGTCTAGTACAGCAGTATTACTGGCACCTCTGCATACACTGCTGTACATACAGGCCTGAATTTATCGACAAGTGTTGCACAGGCAATGAGAAAATGCCTATCTAGACCACTTCAAATCTATCAAGATTCAACCCTTTACCCTGGTCCTGGGTGACTTTTACTACCTAAACATAGACTGGAAGAACTACTCTTGCCAGAACACAAATGCCCAGAGATTCCTTAATTTTGTCAATGCAAATTCTTTGGAACAGCTAGTCGATACCCCCACAAGAGATGATAATATCTTGGACTTGGTATTAACCAACATGAGTGACCAATGCAGCATCCCTGCAGTATCATCCTCCCTTGTAAGATCCAACCATAAAGCGGCAATGTTTGAAGTCACCATCTCCCCCGACCAAACTCTAGCTAGGGTCAGTCAAAAAAACTTCTCCAAAGCTGATTACAGCCTCTTGAGGAATGGTATAAGCAGCTTCACAGCCCCCGTCCCCTCTCTAGGAACTGGCACCAGTATCCAAAACTACACCAAATTACTATACGAATATTTATATAAATGCATGGAATCAGGAATACCTGACAAGACTAAATCATCCTCCGTAAGGAAGTGTAAACCTGTCTGGTGGACATCTGCAATAAATAAACTCTATAACAAAAGAAAAAAATTGCTGACCAGGAGCAAGAAGGAGCAGGTGCCCAATTAGAAGCCATCTCTCCTTAGCCTAAGCAAGCAAATAAGAGCACTAGTGAAATCCTCCAAAGCAAACTTCGAGTCCAAATTGACCACATCTACTAGAGACAATCATAAGGCCTTCTTCACATATGTCCGTAATCTCAAAGGTAGCACCCAGATCTGTTCAGAAGTGATGGTCAAGGACACCACATATACAAATGCTGTAGATATAGCAAACTTGCTGGCTGACAGATTCAGCGAAAATTTCACCCCTTTGTACCCCCTATCAGTAAATCAGGACATTCCCAGAACCTGCCCTCTTCTCCTTATAACTAGGAATCAGGTCATCACTACTCTCTCAAAGGCAAAAAATACAGCCTCCATGGGACCTGATAACATCCCAGGCTGCATCCTACATGAACTCTGGCAGGAAATATTAGGCACCCTATTCAACCAAAGCCTGAGTATTGGTTTTGTCCCAGCTGAGTGGAGCACACCCAATGTCATCCCTTTACACAAAGATGGAGCATCCACTGATCCTGGAAATTATAGACCCATCAGCCTAACTAGCCTGATCTGCAAGGCCATGGAACGGATTACCATGGACCTCATTAAAAAAGATATTGGCAGCCTCCAAACACTTGATCCCACACAGTTTGGCTTCATCAAGGGGATGTCATATCTCATAAATTTGGTTGACTTTTTTGAGACAGTCACTAAAGCCATGGATGAGGGGAAGACAGTGCACACTGCCTACCTTGACTTGGCCAAAGCTTTTGACACTATTCTCCACTCAGGCATAATAGATAAACTATCTCAACTAGGCATCAACTATCTCAACTAGGCATCAATCCATATGTTACCAGATGGGTAGCCAACTGTCTCACTGATAGAACCCACCTAGTCAAAATAGGAGAAGCCACCTCAAGCAGTAGACCTGGATCGAGTGGCGTACCCCAGGGTTCAGTCTTGTGGTCCCTGTTATTTGGGATATACTTTTCTGAGGTACAGGCCAAAACCAGTGGGCTATGGCTGACCAAGTTTGTAGATGACTGCAAGTTGGGAGCTGTCATCAATTCCCCTAGTGACATGGACATCCTCCAAGAGGGTCTCACTCAAACACACGGCTGGTGCCAGAAACATGGCCTCAAGCTGAATACAAAAAAAAAATGCATCATCACCCCCTTCGGGGAGAGAGATGTCCCCACAGATTATCACATTAATAACAATGTTCTAAGCATGCAGTCAGTCGTGAGGGATTTGGGCATCCAGATTGATAGCAGCCTGACTTTTGACCACCATGTTGCTTCCATTGTATGGATAGCTTTCTACATGGCCCACCTCATAAGTAAGGGTATCTCATCCAGGGGACAAGGAGGCCATAACATCCCTGTATTTTTCCCTTATAAGGCCCATTATTGAGTACAATGCTCCATTCGGCATGTACCTCGCAAAACACATGCAGCAGCTGGAGAGGCCACAGAAGGTCCTCACCAGGAGAATCCAGGGCCTCAAAAATCTGCCATACACAGATAGGCTAAAAGCCCTATGCCTCTACTCTGTTTCGTATAGACTCCTCAGCGGTGATCTCTGTTTGGCATACAAGGTGATCTTGGACCCCTTGATGGGACTGCTGCATATCCGCAAGTCAAGCTCCACTCGAGTAACCTGCGCACGCGGCCTCAACCTGGTCTGTGACATCAATAGGACTTGCTGGTGGGGCAAATTTGTGTCCCAGAGACTCCATCATCTATGGAACAGACTCCCTCTCCATGTCAAGCAGAGTACCTCTTTACCCCTTTTTAAGCGCAATCTGGATAATTGGATGGGAAATAGAAAATACGTCCTTGGGATTCCACCCGTGTCCCTGCTGCACAGGGGCATCAGGTGCTGATTTACCTATGCATGAGCTAAACTCTTGACTAGGCTTATAATGGCCTCAGGGCCAGTAGCTTAGTAGCTTCCTATGAGGTGACCATGGTCTCACCTCCTCCTCCTCACCAACTAGTAGACCAGCGGAAAGAATTGTAACTGTTTGATACTCTGACACTTACTAGTGGAGTCCTGGAATAGCAAGGCTGAATGACTAAAATTATAGTTATGTACTTACCATACCTTAGCATCTGTGTTATCTGTAGTCACCATTCATCATGTTAGGGTCTTGGATCCGATATCGGATCCAAGCCGGCATACTCAAAACACAGCTTAGCTCAAGCTCATCCCCTCCCATAATGCTCTGCTGCCCTACACTCCCTCAGATCGAGTTTGCACCAGTAAGGAAGACAGATAAATCATAGAAACCAAATAGAACCTCCAAATCCAACCAATCTTCCAGGCAGGGGGCTGGAGGGTGGGATCGTGATGAATGGTGATTAAGATAACACAGATGTCAAGTTATGGTAAGTACATAACTATAAATCTGATGTTATCTAGTCACCATTCCTACCGTTAGGGTCAGAGTCCCCAGCTACCTAAATCGTGGGAGGTCTCAAGGAAGAACATGCCAAAGAAGTGTGGAGCAAATAAAGCCCTTCCTCTGGAAATCAAATTCAACTTATAGTGGGAAACAAACATGTGGGGAGAAGACCATGTTGCTGCTGCACAAATGTCATGTCATCTAAAGAGTGACGATCTGCAAAGGCAATGGAAGTAGAAATTGCCCTGGTTGAATGAGCCCTCACTGGTGTAGCTAAGGAAATACCTTCTGAAGAATATATACAGGAAATACATTGAGAAATCCAATGGGAAATCACGATTTTCGAAATACCCCTGCCTTTTCTATTAACAGAGAAGGCCACAAATAGTTGGTCTGAATGCCTAAATTCTTGTGTTCAATGAAAATAAAAGCGAAGTTGATGATGAACGTCCAATGTGTGCAGAATATATTCTCCTTTATTGGAAAAGTTAGGAGAAAATACAGGTAAGTGAATACATTGGTTGATATTCACTCATAAGGCTACTTTAGGCATGAAGGATGGATCAGGTTTTACAGACACAGCAGAAAATTAAATAGGGTGGCTTGACAGTAAGTGCTGGCAACTCCGAGACTCTCTTTGCCAAAGTAATTGCCACTAAAAAAGCAGTCTTCCAGGAGAAAAATTTTATATCACATGAAGCCGCTGGTTCAAAGGGAGGTTTTGTTAAAGCCTGAAGCACCAAAGTCAAATCCCATGGAGGAGAAGGATGTTTAACAGGAGTTTAACATAGAAAAATCCCTTTTAAAAAGGCCTTACAGAGGCATGCAGAAAAGGTCAAATCACCCCCAAGGTGAAAATTTGAAATTGCTGCTAACTGTACCTTGATAGTGGAAAAACTAGCTCCTTCTTTAAAGAGAGAGGTCAAGAAGAGATTTTTGGAATAGGGCCAGAGAAGGGGTCTAAATTCTACAGAGAGGTGGTGTCCAACAGAGTGCCTATGAATTACAAATTTTATGCTGGCGTCAGGGAGGATTTTGCAATGTTCACTGTGATACCAAGGTGATGGAACAGGGATAGAATGTAGTGAATATTGTCCAGTAATTGTTGCCTTGTGTCGGCCATCAGGAGCCAATTGTCCAAATAGGGAAAACTTGGATTCCCTGCAGTCGGAGGTGAGGTGCTACCATCACCATATATTTGGTGAACACCTGGGGGGCTGAGGTGAGACCAAAGGGCAGGGCCCGGAACTTGAAATGATCGACTCCCAAGTGAAAGCGGAGAAACCTCCTGGACCGTCGATCCATCTTTATATGGTAGTATGCATCCTGGAGGTCTACTGAGCACATCCAGTCATTGCTGTGCAATAGAGACACAATCAACTGCACAGTGACCATCCAAAACTTTGACTTCCACATGAATTGGTTCACGTGACTGAGATCCAAAATAGGTCATAGGTCCCCTGTTTTCTTTGGAACCAAAAAGAAGCGGGAATAAGTTCTAGATCCTTCTATCCTGCGGAGACCTGTTGGATGGCTCATTTTTTAAGAAAGTTTACGACCTCCTTTAGGGCTGCCTCTTCTTGATTGGGTGGCACGTCTGGAAGAGGACTGTATTTTGGGGGAATTTTTAAAAAGGGAATGCAAAAATCCCTGGATACAATTGCTAGCACCCACAGATCATTTGTAATACTTGCCCAGGCTAATGGGTGCAGCGATAATCGACCCCCGACTGCCTCCAGGGGAGGACAGTCGGGCACTGCCTCAGGGACATTGCAAAGATTCCTCAGAGAAGGCCTCCCTGGACCTTGGCTTTGTGGGCCTCCTCTGCCCCTTGGGCAACGTCTACCATTGAAACCTCTTCCCTGTCCCCTGGAAGAGGAATCTTCTTGAACATCCTGAAAGGGAGACTGTGCCTTCTTGAACCACATTTTCTTACTGCCCTTCTGGGTCTTGGAAAAGGACCTCTGAGGGGCAGAAAACCTGATCCCAATGGCTGACAAGGTCTTCCCTTCCTGTTCACTGTGGGTCAAAGTGTCTTTCACAGTGGGACCAAAAAGAGTGGAACCATCAAAGGGGGGGGGTTAACAAATGACGTCTTGAAGGCCTTTACAAACCTGCTCAAGCAGAGCCAGGCATGAAGCCTAATAGCGATCCCTGAGTCCGCAGCCCATGAGGACCCTTCCGCAGCATTGGAAATGAGTCACATGGACGAATTTGCCACTGAATGAAGGGTTAACAGCTTTGGAGAAATAGCCTTGAATTCCTCCTCAGACATGGACCCAGAGGGGATGAAGACAGTTCTTTTACCAAATCCCTCTGGAGATGGGTAAAATGCACAGGGTAATTTAGTGCTCACAGACTGAAAGCAGCCGAAGCAAACACCTGCTTTCCAAATCTGTCCATAGCCATCAACTCATGACTGGGCGGATGGACAGAAGAACTCTGCTTTGCCAATTCCTTTTTGGTGGCAGTGGCCACCACAATAGCATCAACTGGGACCGCTTTGGACCAACAAGTTCTATCTGGAGGAGGGCTCAAAAATTTGTCTGCTTTGTTGGGCACTGGCTCCACAGTATCTGGCTCCTTCCAGGCCCTGCTGGCCACAACATCAATGAGAGGATCAGCGAGGGGGGGGGACATCCAGGAGGTAGATGGCCCCATACCGAAAGCCTCCAGGAAAATGGATTCCTCCGAGGGTGGTGTTTGGGTAGACCAACCTCCTTTGGCCTTGAAGATCTCGAGTATGTCTTCAAAGGAGATGTTCTCCGGCGGAGATCTTGGGGACCCATCCCCCTCATCAGCATCCATATCCTCGGTAAGAGACTCCAATAAGGGAGTTGAGATGTCTCCTCTTACAAGTCCTCTTCCTGGGAACTTCCTCCACCGGGGTGATGGGGAAGACTCAGAAGAGGAAGGGACCCCCGTGGGGGGGAAATCTCCTTGGAGACTAATTTGGATGGGCTGACCTGGAACAAGATGAGACAAGATGCTCAGAAACTGGGGCTGGGTAGGAAAATCATGCATGGGAGAGGCAGCTCTGATAGCAGAGAAGGATCTTTTGGCAGCCCGGATGGTGGAAGGACTAGAAGAGGTTCCATCCCACTGATAAAACCCTGGCAGAAGAAAGGGTGGAGCCCCCCTGTCTCCACCTCACTCAACAGTCCCTGAGAATCCAAGCCACTGGTCAGATGAGGAACAATTGAAGGGGGGGGGGATTGGATCCCTGACCTATGGGTTGGCGAAGCCAGAAGCCCCAAATCCATCTGAGCTTTCAGGAAGGCTCGCATCATCCTGTGCATATCCATATCCATATCCATATGGAGGACACTCCTGGAAGATCAGGATAAGATGGAGGACCTACTAGGAGAGTCACGCCTGGAGCTCGAGTGTCTTCTCTTGCACTCCCTGGAATGAGACTTAGCTGGAGAAGACAGCTGTTTAGGGTGCAAAGGATCCAAGGGAAGATCCTCCACTACTATAGGCTCTGGCATGACTTTCGGATCTGACCAAATCGGAACCGAGCTCAACAAAGTATCCGAGGAAATATTTCTCAAATCCCTCAGATCTGAAAGGGTCGGATCCGAAAGTACGGTGCCTCCCCTTGGATCTAGGGGGGGGGGCATTGAAGTTATCGGATGTGAGAACTTAGGGTCTGAGCCCTTGGATCCAGGAGTTGACTCCCTGGATGATCTGGGACCCGAAGATCTCAGATCCAAACCTGCCCTGACTGGAGCTGAATCTGAGGACCTAGGATCCGACAGCCTGGGACGCTTGGTCAGGGCCTCCTCAACAGAAGGTTTCTTTTTAGCCCCAGGAGGGCCAGCCTTGGCCGGGGAAGCAGTGATCAAGGGCCTCCTTTGACCAAACCCTTAATTAAGACCTTATTGCCATGGTCAACCAAAGCTCTCGGGTTGAATGAGGCACAAATGCCGCATTCCACCTTAGGGTGGTCGCCACCAAGACAGTAAAGGCACTCCTCTTGTGAGTCAGAAATAGGCATTTTCCGCCCACAAGAGGAGCACCTTTTAAAACCTAAAGGTTTTTCTGACAAAACCCGAAGTCCACAAACAAGTGAAAGTTCGAAATCCTAAAATCCATTCCAAAACCCTCACACACACACACACACACACACACACACACACACACACACACACACACACACACACACACACACACACACACACACACACACTTACTAAAGAAACTCTTGCACACCACAAAACAACTAGGCCGAAGACAAAACCTCAAGGAAAAAAGGACCTAACTAGGTTAAGATTCGACTGAGAGGGGATACATAAGAGGGGATAACTACCCAGTAACACTGCAAACTCTAGAAATAACAAGAAAATTCAAAATTCTGTGCTAATACACGTACACTAGCAGGAGCTGAGCAATCTGCATCTGACTGACTGAGCGGCAAATGAGATCTGAGAGTGTAGGGCAGCAGAGCATTATGGGAGGGGAGGAGCTTGAGCTAAGCTGTGTTCTGAGTATGCCAGCTCGGAGCCAATATCGGATCCAAGACCATAACATGAGGAATGGTGACTAGATAACATCAGATTACAGACTTACATATTCTACTGTTTCTGAGAATATTTCCTTTTCTCCAAAACAATGCAGTCTTGGAGTTGGCAAATATAAGTTTGGGGAGATTTGCGAGGGCTCATGCACCTGCAGAAAACAACTTTAACTCAGAACAGAGATGTTCAACATTTGCTATTCTCCTGATTTTTCAGATTTTTTTTCATAATTTCAGGGCTTGCACTTACGAGTTATAGAATTAGAATATGGAACCAATGGATGACACAATAAGAAAATGATTAGTTTCATATGCCAGAGATACAATCATGGTTGTTCAGTGGACTGACACCTTCTGCAACACCCACATATTCAGCTACCACTCCTTTACTGCTGGAAAATACAGAGTGAACCCTTAAGTATACGGATCTATTTTATTTATTTATTTATTTATTTTACATTTGTTGACCAGGCTAGTCTAACTGGATATATGTCCATTTTCAGTAGAGGCCCGGGAGAAAAGCTCCAAGCATCAGCAGTGACAAAGAATAAAATATATAGTAATAGTCAAGTGAATTACAGGTTTAAGTTAAGATCAAATACAGAGAGAAAAACAAAACAAACAAAAAAAAAAAAAATATATATATATATATATATATATATATATATATATATTTATTGTAATATGAAGGAAATTGTAAATTACAAAGTAGGCAGCATAGAATAGCAGAGAAGAGAAGTATAGAGAGAGCAAGAGGGGGAATGAGATATCAGTCAGGGTTAGAGTATGGACAAAGATGAGATATCAGGGTTAGAGTATGGACAAAGGTTAGAGTATGGACAAAGCCAGGGAGAGCAAGAAGGGGAATGAGATATCAGGGTTAGAGTATGGACAAAGCCAGGGAGAGCAAGAAGGGGAATGAGATATCAGGGTTAGAGTATGGATGGACAAAGCCAGAATGAGATATCAGGGTTAGAGTATGGACAAAGCCAATGAGTTTTAAGATGTTTTTTAAATAGAGAATTGGAAGCAAAGGTGGAAAGTTCAGTAGGAAGCTGGTTCCAGTTTTTACCTACTTCATTGGAGAAAAGTGAGTCCCCAGCTTTGTTTTTTGACTTAATGGTGGAAATTAGTAGCTTATTAGCTGAGCGTAGTGTTGCAAGATTTTTGTAGGGTGTAATCAGATTAGTGAGGATAGGGGTATTGTTAGGGTGGTAAAGGATCTTTTGGGTGATAACAAGTTGTTGACAAAGTGGTTGGTTCTGCAGTTCTAGCCATTTCAGTTGTTTGAGGTTGAGACAGTGGTGAGTTCTAAAGGGGGTGCCAGTGGCAAATCTGGCTATGTTATTATAACTGGTGGAAAGTTTGGTGAGGTTGTTTTTAGATAGATTGGTATATATAGCAGAAGCATAGAACAGGGTACAGATAAGGTGGGGCTGGGCAATAGTCATTCTGGCTGAAGGGGTAAGGAAGTGTTTGATTCTGTAAAGGGTGCCTAGTTTTTTATTGACAGACTTTATTGTAGAATTAATGTGGTCATCATAGCTAAGGTTGTTATCAATTGTTACTCCTAGTAGACAGGTTGTAGTGTCTGGGGATATGTTAGTTGCATTGTTTGAGGTTATTGTGAAGTACAGTTGAGGTGATTTTTGAGTCAGGAGGAGGCAGTGTTGCATGAACCAATTTTCAACACCGTTGAATACAGTTTCGGTGAGGGACTAGAGAGAGGCTATGGTCTTGGCTGAACAAATTAAAGTAGAGTCATCTGCATATGGTATGTAGATCTTTAATAAACAATGAAAAGAGTAGGGGTCCGTAGATAGAGCCTTGGGGTATGCCAATATTCACTGGGAGGGATGTAGAAAGATTATTATCCCAAAGTACTGCTTGCTGTCTGTTTCCCAGATAGGACTTAAACCATTGTAATGCTTGTGGATCAAGTGATTGGGCTTTTAGTATGTCTATAAGTATGTTATGGTTCACCATATCAAAGGCTTTTGAAAGGTCAATAAATAGTGCAGAGGAAAAAGTGTTATTGTTACGATTTTTGTTTATGGAGTCAGAAAAGGATAGCAGGGCAGTGGTTGTGCTATGGAATGGCCTGAAGCCATGTTGGCAGTTGGCAAGTAGATTATTTTGGAGAAGGTGGTTAAGTAGTTGTCTGTGAATACATTTTTCCATTATCTTAGCTATTGGAGAGAGTAAGGCAATAGTCCGAAAATTGGAGAGCTCAGTAGATGACCCACCTTTATGTAGAGAGATGATGTGGGATATTTTCCATATGGCAGGGATTTTGCTTTCTAAAATAGTTCTATTTATAAGGATGGAGATGGGATAGGCAATGGCTTTTGCTGCAATTTGTAGGTATTCTGCTGGAAGACGATCAGCAGAAGGGGTGCAAGGTTTTAGTTTTGAAGGAGGTTTCAGATGAGGGAAGTAGGTACAGGTTGTATTTGAAAGGTAGGAGAAGGAGTCTTAGTGGTATTTAATGGGAAGTAGTAATAGGTGGTAGAGTACTGACTAGGGTTTGAATGGCTTCAGTAAAGTCGTTATTAAAGGCATCGGGAATCTGGTTGGAGTTATTATGGTTGAATCCTGCAGGGGCAGGAGTTGTAGAGTGCCCTGGCTGAAGAAGTTGGTTTATGCCTGATCAGAATTTTTGTGGTTTTTGTTGATGGGTTTGTTGGATGCGAAGGTAATAGTCTTTTTTGTCTCTAAGAATATCTTTCTTGGTGGGATTTCTTAACTGTTTAAAGTAAAAGTGATCTGATGGACATTTGGAGGCTCTCCACTTAGCCCAGATTTTATTTCTAAGGAGGATATTTTGCTAGTTTGTTTCGTGAGCCAGGGGGCAATTTTCAATAGTCCAAATCCATAATCACCGAACACACTTTAACGAAATTGTTTTAATCGAAAAAGCGCTTTTGTTAAAGTGCGTTAAAAAAAAAACAATAAATCTACTTTTATGCAGGGGGGCAAGCCCCCCTTCACCCCCCTACTTTAATATTCTCACTCTGAGATCGCATTACAGGGGAGGAAATGGGAATATTCCCTTATCCGCACTGTAGTACGATCTCTGCAACAGTCATTACCCCATGATTCCCTCTAGCTGCAGGCATGCTTCCGCAAAAGTGCTTTTTCTGTGAAAAGCACTTTCGTGGAAGTATGCCCGGCTATTTGTGCTTCGGTGAAAAGTTCCTTCGGGGATCAGTACCGATCCCAAGTATACATGTACAAGAGTTAAAATAGTAGAAGTCAGTGGTACTGAAAAGAAAAATTGCGTACATTGTGGTTTAATACCTAATTCTTTATTACAACAGCTTATACTATCCATTTTGTTTTTTAACACTGCAGGATGCCTTTAGATATTTCTGCTTAATGAACTGCTGTCACATGTGCACCTCGATACGTTCTGTTTCCTTGTTTACTGTAATAAAGCCAGAAGGGTAATTTCACATATTGCATTGAAATACTCTGTCTAACTGCAATAACTAGTGTATAAAACATGTTGAAAGCGTATCTTGCTTAATGTAGTAGAGAACTGCTTTATGTATTATTCACATTTTATTTTTGTATGTTGCTACAAGAAAAACTTTATGTTATCAGGTACTGAAGCAGAAACAACTATTACCATTACCTGATGATTTTGTTATTGATTACTGTTAAACCAAGGCCAATCTTATACAGCTTAGTTTTTCCTAACTGACACACTTGCATGCATGACTTTCATTTCTACAGCTCTTTAATGCATCATTTAACTTATTTTACTATGCTATAACCTATCTTGATACTGTATGCCCTTCTTCTTACAGTTTTACCAGAGCTATTACTTACTAGTCATAGCACTACCATTACTGGTGACTGGTCACACAGCACATGCTGCCTTAACCTAATGCTGTCTTATTTTGTTTTATTTTTCTTTCAGTAAACCAAGCCACCCTTCAGGTCAAGTGAGTCTCTGCCCCCCATAACAAGAAGTGGAAACCTCAAAGATACTTCACTCGCGCAGCGGGCACCCAAGGACACTGTCCCTGTAACTAAAGAGACTTAAAACTAATGTAGGTGCTTAACTTCCAGGTGTCTAGACACTAAAATACCTTAACTGCACTAAATTAAACAAGTGTTAGTGAGTGTTTTAGTACATTCTGCTGTATAGTTCCTTACTCAAACCACTGTACTGACTAGCTCATCACCAGGAAGCAACAGCTGCATAACCCTCTCCATTAAGTGTTCCTCCCCCCAAACCACAGTCTGTTTTCTTTTGAGAAAAACTTAAATCTATGAAATAGCATGCCATTACCTCTCCTCTTCATCTGTACTTAACCCCAGCTTTAATATTATATCCTTTTAAGAAATTCAGGATAAAATTAGATAATCACGACCACCAGAAACAGGAAACACCAGGAACCACGAAAAAAGATGACTAGTTACCTTCAAACACTTCACACACTTTATTAAAATAACAGACAGAGATAAAAACTGTATTTTCTAGCATCTTGGCTCTTTAGCCATTACAGAGTAAAACTTCATTCTCCCATGAACCATTTAAATATACATACCCACTCCTTAATTAGCTAATTAAATAATTAAAACAATGATATATCAATTATTGAAAACATTTCCAATTGCATTCTGTATTAAGACCCTTAGGGGGATAACCTGTTAAATTTCAAGATAAAAATTGACTCCTTTCTCCAAAGCTTTCTTTTTATATCACATAAATTAAAGCATTTATTATTAATCTGTACTAAAATTGTACCTTGTAATCCCTGTGGACTCTCATTATGAAATTTTTGAAAGTGCAAAGCTATAGGGCTTTGCATTCTGCCCTTCATAATATCCCTAATGTGTTTCTTTAATCTTACAGAAAAACGTCTTTTGCTTTCCATAATATAAAATTTATTACATGGACATTTCAAAGCATATATCACCCCCTCACTTGTTACACCCATAACACCCTTGAACTTGAAACTTTTTTCCATTAATTCTTGAAAAACTATTAACTATAAAACCACAACAAGAGCATTTCCCACAAGGAAATGTCCCTTTTAACATGACCTCATCATTTCTCTCAACCAATGGCAAACTAAATTTCCCATGTACTAAAAAATCCTTAATACTCCTTCCTCTCATATAAGACATTTGAGGTTGATCCTTGCTAATAAAGTTTAAATTCTTACATTTTTTCAAAACACCTCAACCCCAAAAATATTAAACCAAACTGTTTAATTTTTCAGAAAATGAAGTATATTTTGTAACAAAAAATATCTGTTCCTGTGCCTCTACCTTTCCCCCTGGCTTCCTTATTCCTTCCCTTATGTACCCATTACATCTATTATACTGTTTATCCATTTTCTCTAAACATTCCCATATTAATTCTTTTTCATATCCTCTCTTATAAAATATATGCATTGCTCTTTCTAATTCTTGTTTACAATCCTCCTCTTTACTATATAACCTTTTTGATCTTAAAAACTCCCCATAGGGTAAAGACTTCAAAGTATGTGTGTGTGTGGGGGGGGGGGTGACAACTCTGTCCATGTAAAATATAATTACAGTGTTCAAAATGTCTATGAATTCTGCTTTCCTAAAATTAGATAATGCCTACATTTGCCATAATTTAACAGTATACAGTAGAGTGACTGTGAAAAGTAGCATATCTTTTCTTAAGGTTCACTGATTGGTTTCTAATCCTCTTGCACTTCACAAACAGTGTTACAAACATTTTAAATGTGTTTTAAACATAAACTATCCCATTAATTCTAGCAGTGGCTTTCAGCTGATCCCATTGCTCTGCATCTACAGATAATGTAGACTACCCACGGTCACCAGACAGCATCCCATTGCTCTGCATCTACAGATAATCTAGACTACCCACGGTCACCAGACAGCCATGCAGTAAGCATTTCTGTTTCTGTGCTCACTCCATGTAGGCTACGTTTTACTGCTAAAGACATTCCACTCCATTTTAAAACCCTACTTTTAAGTAACATACCTTTTGCTTTTCCTCTGGTTTTAATACCTTACTGATTGCTTTTGAAGATGCCTGCAAACAAAAACCCCATGGTTAACAGCCAACTGCACTGACTTCATAAAGCAAAGAGACATAGCATGGAACAATGAGAAACAAAACAGAATCGAACAAAATCTCCAAGCTTATAAAACATCACACAATAGAGTAACCAATTAGTCAACAAATGTAAACGATCATACTACTCCAATCTCCAGCTTCAACACAAGTACAACCCCCCCCCAAAAATAAATTTTTGGCACTCTAACTACCCTCCTCAACCCAGGCTCAAACAAAGAACACTCCCCCTCACCTAGTGCCCCCCCCCAATACAAATTTCTGAAGAATTGAACAAACATTTCATAAAATCCATAGCAGACCTGCTCACCTCTACAAACTCAGGTAACTCACAACTAAACCTACATACCAACAACAATTCCTTAACACCCCCACAAAAGATCAATCTCATGACCATACCATGAACCAACAAAATAGCTTCAACAATACTTTCATTCTCCATCCCATAATTACCTCTCAAATAAAAAAAACTACTACTCAAGCTCAAACCCTGCTCCACACCAGCAGACAATCACCCATCCCAATACTTAAAACTCGCTGCCAACTCAATTGCATATCCAGTCAGTATCCTAATAAACAGGTCAGTCTCTGAAGCCACAGTCAATACAATATGGAAACTATCTCACATAACACCTATTCATAAGGGAGGACAATCCAGGGAAATCTCTAATTTCTGTCCAATATCAATACTATCCCCTCTATCCAAATTCATGGAAAGGTGTATTCACCAACAAATCATGAAATATCTACTCCAAAACAACCTGCTCTTTCATACTCAACATGGCTTCAGGCCAAATCACACCACATCCGTAGCACTACTATCCTTTACAAACACCATTGACAAAGCCAGAGACAAATGTCACCTAGTGGCAGCAATATTCCTTGACCTCTCAAATGCCTTTGATACATTTTCACATGCTTTACTACTTAACAGACTATGCAACCTAGGTTGTTCCTCCTCCACACTCCAGTGGTTCCAAAGTTATCTCCATGATAGGAAACAAGACATTAAATGGTCAAACCAACTCTACCCCTTCCTGCCAAACCCCACAGGAGTCCTCTAAGGCTCTGTCTTAGGACCCTTACTATTTAACATATTCACCAATAAACTAAATACACCTCCTCTTCCCCAGAAACATAAATACAGTATGCAGATGACTCAGCCTTAATCTGCACCTCCCATACCCTCCCTGAACTGCTAATCAGAGCCTAACAATCTTTCACAGCAATTGAATAATGGCTTACAGCGTCCCAACTCTTTCTAAATCCCAAAAAGACAAACGTATGATATTCCATCTTAAAATACTCTACAGAAATAGACAGTTCCTTACCACTACAACCAAAACTACCCCGGCTAAAACCTTCCTGCTCCCATCACTTCTATACGATTCTGGTATGCTAACCAATCTGCAGAACTCCACCAAAACTAAATTAGAGCAATGCTACAACAAAGGTGCAACGTTGGCAACCAACAGCAACTACTACACACATCACTGTACATCACTCAAAGAATTAAACTGGCTAGAATTAACACAACAGATTTCATATACACACCTAATTACAATACACAATCTATTTTATAGGCTAACTGCCTGTTCAGCTCTAGAAGACCTAATACAACATTACAAACTAAACAGACTCCTCAGATCTGAAGATAAAACCCTCTTTGAAATCGCCAACCTTCTAGAAACCCAGGAAAATCTCGATACTCACACTCTATTGCTAATTCTTGGAACACCCTCCCTCCCAACATTAGGCTAACTCCTAGCCTCTCTCTCTTTAAAGCCTTCCTAAAAGAACACCTAAATAAATCATGACTGTGCACAAGTATAACCTCATGCTAATACACAATCTGCCATAATATACCTCCTTCAATTACATTAACACGTCCACTACCACTAAGCATTATCAAGACCGGAACATATGCATTATACTACTCCTGTTTTTCTACCTCCTTATGAACTAATCTAAACAGCACAAGTATTCTTCCAATTCAAACATGAAGAATGGTGTTATGCAAATATCCTATCACTGAGGCAGTGGCACTGTATCATGTTAAAAGTCTTGTCAAATTTGTAAAGGTCTTGTCAAATTTATAATTTTGTATAAAGTGTTATCAAGATAAATGTGTAATGTATTCACTGTATACTTATGTCTACTAATTTTGCTTATAAGGTTTGTATAAAGTGTTACCACAGTTACACTAGCAATGTACTCACTGTAGAGGTACATATCATAGTTTGTCACAATTACACTAACAATGAACTCACTGTATACTTATATATTGTAGTTTGTCACAGTTAAATTAGCAATGTAATCACTGTGTACTTATATTCACTGTGTACTTATATATTGTAGTTTGTCACAGTTACACTAGCAATGTCCTCACTGTATACTTATATATTGTAGGTTGTCATAGTTAAACTAGCCATGTACTCACTGTGTACTTATATATTGTAGTTTGTCATGGTTCAACTAGCAGTGTACTCAATGTGTACTTATATATTGTAGTTTGTCACAGTTACACTAGCAATGTCCTCACTGTATACTTATATATTGCAGTTTGTCACAGTTAAACTAGCAATGTACTCACTGTGTACTTATATATTGTAGTTTGTCACAGTTACACTAGCAACATAATCATTGTGTACTTATATATTGTAGTTTGTCATGGTTACACTAGAAATATACTCACTGTATACTTATACATTGCAGTTTGTCACAGTTAAACTAGCAATGAACTCACTGTGTACTTATATATTGTAGTTTGTCACAGTTAAACTAGCAATGTAATCATTGTGTACTTATATATTATAGTTTGTCAGGGTTACACTAGCAATGTACTCTCTGTATACTTATATATTGTTGTTTGATACAGTTAAACTAGTAATGTACTGACTCTATACTTATATACTGTAGTTTGTCAAAGTTAAACTAGCCATGTACTCACTGTATACTTGTATACTGTAGTTTGTCACGGTTACAATAACAATGTACTCACTGTGTACTTGTATATTGTAATTTGTCATAGTTACACTAGCAATGTACTCACTGTATACTTATATATTGTAGTTTGTCATGTTTATACTAGAAATGTAATCACTATGCACTTATATATTGTAGTTTGTCACAGTTAAACAAGCCATGTACTCACTGTGTACTTGTATATTGTAGTTTGTCACAGTTACACTAGCAATTTACTCACTGTATACTTGTATATTGTACTTTGTCACAGTTACACTAGCAATGTACTCACTGTATACTTATATACTGTAGTTTGTCATGGTTAAACTAGCCATGTACTCACTGTGTACTTATATATTGTAGTTTGTCATGGTTACACTAGAAATGTACTCACTGTATACTTATATACTGTAGTTTGTCGCAGTTTAACTAGCAATGTACTCACTGTATACTTATATATTGTAGTTTGTTATGGTTACACTAGCAATGTACTTACTGTATACTTATATGCTGTAGTTTGTCATGGTTATACTAGCCATGTACTCACTGTATACTTATATATTATTGTAGTTTGTCACAGTTTAACTAGCAATGTACTCACTGTGTACTAATATATTGTAGTTTGCCATGGTTAAACTAGCCATGTACTCACTGTGTACTTGTATATTGTAGTTTGTCACTGTTACACTAGCAATGTACTCACTGTATACGTATATATTGTAGTTTGGCATGGTTATACTAGAAATGTACTCCCTTTATACTTATATATTGTAGATTGTCTCAGTTTAACTAGCAATGTATTCACTGTGTACTTACATATTGTCGTTTGTCATGGTTAAACTAGCCATGTACTTACTGTGAATTTGTATATTGTAGTTTGTCATGGTTATACTAGCCATGTATTCACTGTATACTTATATATTGTAGTTTGACACAGATAAACTAACAATGTATTCACTGTATACTTATATATTGTTTGTCACAGTTACACTAGCTATGTACTCACTGTATACTTATATATTGTAGTTTGTCACAGTTAAACTAGCAATGTACTCACTGTATACTTATATATGGCAGTTTGTCACAGTTAAACTAGCAATGAACTCACTGTATACTTATATATTGTAGTTTGTCACAGTTAAACTAAGAATGTAATCACTGTGTACTTATATATTGTAGTTTGTCATGGTTACACTAGCAATGTACTCACTGTATACTTATATATTCTAATTTGTCATGGTTACACTAGCAATGTACTTACTGTATACTTATATATTGCAGTTTGCCATGGTTATACTAGCCATGTACTCACTGTATACTTATATATTGTACTTTTGACACAGAAAAACTAAGAATGTATTCACTGTATACTTATATATTGTTTGTCACAGTTACACTAGCTATGTACTCACTGTATACTTATATATTGTAGTTTGTCACAGTTACACTAGAAATGTACTCACTGTGTACTTATATATTGTAGTTTGTCACAGTTACACTAGCAACGTAATCACTGTGTACTTATATATTGTAGTTTGTCATGGTTACACTAGAAATATACTCATTGGGTACTTATGTATTGTAGTTTGTCACAGTTACACTAGCAATGTACTCGCTGTGTACTTATATATGGCAGTTTGTCACAGTTAAACTAGCAATTAACTCACTGTATACTTATATATTGTAGTTTGTCACAGTTAAACTAAGAATGTAATCACTGTGCACTTATATATTGTAGTTTGTCACAGCTAAACTAGCAATAAACTCACTGTATACTTATATACTGTAGTCTGACATAGTTAAACTAGTAATGTACTGACTGTATACTTATATACTGTAGTTTGTCAAAGTTAAACTAGCCATGTACTCACTGTATATTTATATATTGTAGTTTGTCATGGTTATACTAGCAATGTACTCACTGTATACTTATATATTGTAGTTTGTCACAGTTAAACTAGCCATGTACTCACTGTGCACTTATATATTGTAGTTTGTCATGGTTACACTAGTAGTGTACTCACTGTATACTTATATATTGTAGTTTGTCATGGTTATACTAGCAATGTACTCACTGTATACTTATATATTGTAGTTTGTCATCGTTACACTAGCAATGTATCTACTGTATTCTTATATGCTGTAGTTTGTCATAGTTATACTAGCCATGTACTCACTGTGTACTTATATATTGTAGTTTGTCATGGTTAAACTAGCCATCTACTCACTGTATACTTATATATTGTAGTTTGTCGCAGTTTAACTAGCAATGTACTCACTGTATACTTATATATTGTAGTTTGTCACAGTTTAACTAGCAATGTACTCA
The DNA here is from genome assembly GCF_019279795.1 of Protopterus annectens. NCBI lineage: Eukaryota > Metazoa > Chordata > Ceratodontiformes > Protopteridae > Protopterus > Protopterus annectens. The sequence goes on along the minus strand of NC_056747.1, from coordinate 130,455,549 downwards.
CTGTGTACTAATATATTGTAGTTTGTCATGGTTAAACTAGCCATGTACTCACTGTGTACTTGTATATTGTAGTTTGTCACTGTTACACTAGCAATGTACTCACTGTATACTTATATACTGTAGTTTGTCGCAGTTTAACTAGCAATGTACTCACTGTATACTTATATATTATTGCAGTTTGTCACAGTTTAACTAGCAATGTACTTACTGTGTACTAATATATTGTAGTTTGCCATGGTTAAACTAGCCATGTAATCACTGTGTAATTGTATATTGTAGTTTGTCACTGTTACACTAGCAATGTACTCACTGTATACTTATATACTGTAGTTTGTCACAGTTAATCTAGCAATGTTATCAATGTGTACTTATATATTGTAGTTTGTCACAGTTACACTAGCAATATACTCACTGTATACTTATATATTGTAATTTGTCACGGTTACACTAGCAATGTACTTACTGTATACTTATATATTGTAGTTTTTCATGGTTATACTAGCCATGTACTCACTGTATACTTATATAGTGTTCTTCTGACACAGATAAACTAACAATATATTCACTGTATACTTATATATTGTTTGTCACAGTTATACTAGCTATGTACTCACTATATACTTACATATTGTAGTTTGTCACAGTTACACTAGAAATGTACTCACTGTATACTTATATATTGTAGTTTGTCACAGTTACACTAGCAACGTAATCACTGTATACATATATATTGTAGTTTGTCATGGTTACACTAGAAATATACTCATTGGGTACTTATGTATTGCAGTTTGTCACAGTTACACTAGCAATGTACTCACTGTATACTTATATATGGCAGTTTGTCACAGTTAAACTAGCAAAGAATTCACTATATACTTGTATATTGTAGTTTGTCACAGTTAAACTAAGAATGTAATCACTGCGTACTTATATATTGTAGTTTGTCACGGTTACACTAGCAATGTACTTACTGTACACTTATATACTTTAGTCTGACATAGTTAAACTAGTAATGTACTGACTGTATACTTATATACTATAGTTTGTCAAAGTTAAACTAGCCATGTACTCACTGTATATTTATATATTGTAGTTTGTCACGGTTACACTATCAATGTACTCATTGTATACTTATATATTGTAGCTTGTCATGGTTAAACTAGCCATGTACTCACTGTGTACTTATATATTGTAGTTTGTCACAGTTACACTAGTAGTGTACTCACTGTATACTTATATATTGTAGTTTGTCATGGTTAAACTAGCCATGTACTCACTGTGTACTTATATATTGTAGTTTGTCATGGTTACACTAGTAGTGTACTCACTGTATACTTATATATTGTAGTTTGTCATGGTTATACTAGAAATGTACTCACTGTATACTTATATACTGTAGTTTGTCACAGTTTAACTAGCAATGTACTCACTGTATACTTATATATTGTAGTTTGTCATAGTTTTAGCGTTTGTTACGCTAGCAATGTATCTACTGTATTCTTATATGCTGTAGTTTGTCATAGTTATACTAGCCATGTACTCACTGTGTACTTATATATTGTAGTTTGTCACGGTTACACTAGCAATGTACTCACTGTATACTTATATATTGTAGTTTGTCACAGTTTAACTAGCAATGTACTCACTGTATACTTATATATTATTGTAGTTTGTCACAGTTTAACTAGCAATGTACTCACTGTGTACTAATATATTGTAGTTTGTCATGGTTAAACTAGCCATGTACTCACTGTGTACTTGTATATTGTAGTTTGTCACGGTTACACTAGCAATGTACTCACTGTATACTTATATACTGTAGTTTGTCGCAGTTTAACTAGCAATGTACTCACTGTATACTTATATATTATTGCAGTTTGTCACAGTTTAACTAGCAATGTACTTACTGTGTACTAATATATTGTAGTTTGCCATGGTTAAACTAGCCATGTACTCACTGTGTAATTGTATACTGTAGTTTGTCACAGTTAAACTAGCAATGTTATCACTGTGTACTTATATGTTGTAGTTTGTCACAGTTACACTAACAATGTACTCACTGTATACTTATATATTGTAATTTGTCACAGTTACACTAGCAATGTACTTACTGTATACGTATATATTGTAGTTTGTCATGGTTATACTAGCCATGTACTCACTGTATACTTATATAGTGTACTTCTGACACAGATAAACTAACAATGTATTCACTGTATACTTATATATTGTTTGTCACAGTTATACTAGCTATGTACTCACTGTATACTTACATATTGTAGTTTGTCACAGTTACACTAGAAATGTACTCACTGTGTACTTATATATTGTAGTTTGTCACAGTTACACTAGCAATGTACTCACTGTATACTTATATATTGTAGTTTGTCATGGTTAAATTAGCTATGTACTCACTGTGTCCTTATATATTGTAGTTTGTCACGGTTACACTAGTAGTGTACTCACTGTATACTAATGTATTGTAATTTGTCATGGTTATACTAGAAATGTACTCACTGTATACTTATATACTGTAGTTTGTTGCAGTTTAACTAGCAATGTAGTCACTGTATAATTATATATTGTAGTTTGTCATGGTTACACTAGCAATGTACTTACTGTATTCTTATATGCTGTAGTTTGTCATAGTTATACTAGCCATGTATTCACTGTGTACTTATATATTGTAGTTTGCCACAGTTTAACTAGCAATGTACTCACTGTGTACTAATATATTGTAGTTTGTCATAGTTAAACTAGCCATCTACTCACTGTATACTTATATATTGTAGTTTGTCGCAGTTTAACTAGCAATGTACTCACTGTATACTTAGTGATTACATTGCTAGTTTAACTGTGACAAACTATAATATGTAAGTACACAGTAAGTACATTGCTAGTTAAACTGTGACAAATTGCAATAATATATATGTGTACTTATATATTGTAGTTTGTCATGGTTACACTAGCAATGTACTCAATGTATACTTATATATTGTAATTTGTCATGGTTACACTAGCAATGTACTTACTGTATACTTATATATTGTAGTTTGTCATGGTTATACTAGCCATGTACTCACTGTATACTTATTTGTTGTAGTTTGACACAGATAAACTAACAATGTATTCACTGTATACGTATATATTGTTTGTCACAGTTACACTAGCTATGTACTCACTGTATACTTATATATTGTAGTTTGTCACGGTTAAACTAGCAATGTACTCACTCTATACTTATGTATGGCAGTTTGTCACAGTTAAACTAGGAATGAACTCACTTTATACTTATATATTGTAGTTTGTCACAGTTAAACTAATAATGTAATCACTGTGTACTTGTATATTGTAGTTTGTCACGGTTACACTAGCAATGCACTTACCGTATACTTATATACTGTAGTCTGACAAAGTTAAACTAGTAATGTACTGACTGTATACTTATATACTGTAGTTTGTCAAAGTTAAACTAGCCATGTACTCATGTATATTTTTATATTGTAGTTTGTCACAGTTACAATAGCCATGTACTCACTGTGTACTTCTATATTGTAGTTTGTCACAGTTACACTAGCAATGTACTCACTGTATGCTTATATATTGTAGTTTGTCACGGTTAAACTAGCCATGTACTCACTGTGTACTTATATACTGTAGTTTGTCGCAGTTTCACTAGCAATGTACTCACTGTATACTTATATATTATTGCAGTTTGTCACAGTTTAACTAGCAATGTACTTACTGTGTACTAATATATTGTAGTTTGCCATGGTTAAACTAGCCATGTACTCACTGTGTAATTGTATATTGTAGTTTGTCACAGTTACTCTAACAATGTACTCACTGTATACTTATATATTGTAATTTGTCACGGTTACACTAGCAATGTATTTACTGTATACTTGTATATTGTAGTTTGTCATGGTTATACTAGTAGTGTACTCACTGTATACTTATATATTGTAGTTTGTCATGGTTAGACTAGAAATGTACTCACTGTATACTTATACACTGTAGTTTGTCACAATTTAACTAGCAGTGTACTCACTGTATACTTATATATTGTAGTTTGTCACAGTTACACTAGCAATGTACTTACTGTATTCTTATATGCTGTAGTTTGTCATAGTTATACTAGCCGTGTACTCACTGTGTACTTATATATTGTCGTTTGTCACAGTTTAACTAGCAATGTACTCGATGTGTACTAATATATTGCAGTTTGTCATGGTTACACTAGCAATGTACTCACTGTATACTTATATATTGTAATTTGTCATGGTTATACTAGAAATGTACTCACTGTATACTTATATATTGTAGTTTGTCACAGTTTAACTACCAATGTAGTCACTGTGTACTTATATATTGTGTTTTTTCATGGTTAAACTAACCATGTACGCACTGCGTAATTGTATATTGCAGTTTGTCACGGTTACACTAGCAATGTACTCACTGTATACTTATATACTGTAGTTTGTCACAGTTAAACTAGCAATGTAATCACTGTGTACTTATATGTTTTAGTTTGTCATGGTTACACTAGCCATGTACTCACTGTATACTTACATATTGTACTTTTGACACAGATAAACTAACAATGTATTCACTGTATACTTAACAATGTATTCACTGTATACTTATAATTAAAAAGATCATCTCTACTTGACTCCAAGTAGACTATTCTCTATCTGTTAAACGTAGCACTTGCTCCTACAGTACTTATTACCTTGATACGGCACTCTTGTCATAGATAGTACCCCAAAAAGGCAACCCCCCATTTCTCGGTCACCCACGTCCCCCCGGAATCTTTTTTAAAGCATTTTTTGTCTATTCCTTCTAGCATGTCAAGGGATCAGTTGCTAGTGTCCTCTCCTTCTCAGCTGGTGAACCTGGGAATATTGAGGCAATGTTACAATTGCCTCATGTACAACAACCCTCCTCCTCCCACAAAACACAAATACATGCGAGAGATGCAACTATACGGCCAAACTGGAGGCTGAGCTCTCTCAACATAGGACTGGCAAGACCAGTCAGGAGGAGAAGGTTACCACACACACTATAGACCCAGTCTCACATAGTACCATTACAACCTCAAATCATACACATAAACACACAAAGACATACTAGGAGGCTCTGATCAAAAATTTACCAAAACAACAGAGGCCACCAAAGCAGACACCCAAACAACCACCACCTCAGAACACAACACCTGCAACACATAGACCTCACAGTCAGAGTGTCAAACAGTCACAGCCCTTAAGGCCAAACACAATGCCAGACACACTAGTCATTGGTGACTCCATAGTCAGGCACACTGACGTCCCGCTCACCAGACTGAGTAAGGAGAAGGTCACAGTAAGCTGCCTGTCGGGCTAGAATCCGCCACATAGCAAGCACTCAAGTCTCTCAACAGCAGGTACAAATATGACTCAGTCATTGTCCACGCTGGTGTACGACCTGAGACATACCTCCTTGGACTACATGAAAGAGACATTGAGGAGCTCTCTGATTATGTAGCCCAGGCAGGTATGACCCTGACCTTGAGCAGTATCCTACCTTCACCAAGAATGATGCCACAATACAGAGATAAGATGATCAGCTTTAACAATTGGCTTAAACACTGGTGTCATTCAAAGGGGATCCAGTGTCTGTGCCTGGGATGACATGCTGGACAAGCCACGCTGCTTCAAGGGGCGGCTTGCACCTGTCACCCTGGGATTCGGATATTGGCAAAGGCTCTTGCCACCCCCATAGTGCCTTTTTAGGCAAGGCTCAAATTCTAAACCTACCACCCTAGAACACAAAAAGGAAAAAACTAAGGGTAATGCTGCTCAATGCCAGAAGTCTAAATCTCAAAATGCACGCACTTGAGGCCCTTCTCAGTATGGAGAACATCGATGTCTGTGCTGTGACAGAAACCAGGTTTTACCTCATATGCGTTCCGGCCCCAAAATCCGGACAATACCAAGAAAGGAGGGGGGGTATCCATATTCATCAAGGACACCCACACCTCAAGACTGGTGGTAGCATCGGAGACCATCCAGGTGCAATTAACCATAGGCAAGACTGCTCTGCAAATTGTAGCATGTTACAGGCCACCCTCACAAACTCAGGAACCTCACATGGCCTTCCTGAAAACACTAGAGGGGATAAATATATCACCAAACACCATCATACTAGGTGACTTCAATTACCCTAATATAGACTGGGAACACTACTTAAGCCCAAACACCCTAGCCCAAAAGTTCCTGGAATTCATAAACTCAAATGCCATGGAACAACTAGTCACCATCCCCACAAGAGGAGACAACATACTTGATCTCATCATCACGAACATGGGAGCACAATGTTCAACACCGGAGGTGTACCCCTCACTGGTGAGATCAGACCACAAACTAATCTCGCTGGAGGTCCTCATCCCACCCCACCTGAAATAAAAAGACCACAGTAAAGAACTTCTCAAAGCCGACTTCACACTTCTAAAGACTAGTGTGGTATCCTTTAAGGCCCCGAGCCATGGAAAACAGTACTCAAGCCACTGAATCACTTACAAATGCCTTCTACCAGCACCTACAGGACTGCATGGATAAGGCAATCCCAAGCAAAACAAAGACTCTTTGTACCAAAGGCAAGCGTCCAGTCTGGTGGACCCCAGCCATAAACAAACTCTACAACAAAGGAGGAAGCTACTACAAGATAGAGCAAAATCCTTAAAAGGTAAGACACCCTTGATCACTATAAGTAAAAACTAAGAGCTCTCATAAAATCTTCCAAAGCAAATTTGAGAGAAAAATAGCTAAAGACTCAAAAGACAATCATAAGGCCTTCTTTAGCTCGTTAGAAACCTGGGAGGAAACTCCCAGATATGCTCAGAGCTAGTTCAAAATGATGTGAAGATTACTGATCCTACAGACATTGCCAACATACTGGCTGACAGGTTCAGTGCAAACTTCTCCCCAAAAGGAGGGATATCTATACCAAACGATTGCAGCCCCCCAAACATCTCCAGCGCCCAAGTGAGAACTGCTCTCTCCAAAGCAAAAAACACAGCATCCATGGGACCGGATGGTGTCCCCGGCTGTGTGCTCCATGAACTCAATGAGGAATTAAACCCACAGCTAGGACAGCTGTTTAATCAAAGTCTTACCTCTGGATACGTACCCAGGGAGTGGCGCACTGCAACTGTGGTACCACTCCACAAAGGCGGTGCCTCCACCGACCCTTTAAATTACCGGCCCATTAGCTTGACAAGCCTTATCTGCAAAGCCATGGAGAGGATCATAATGGACCTCATAAATAAAGACATAGGGAATTTGCAGACTTTGGATCCAACCCAGTTTGGCTTTGTCAAAGGCAGATCATGCCTCTTAAATTTGGTTGACTTTTTCGAAACAGTCACCAAAGCCATTGATGAGGGAAAGGCAGTCCATACAGCCTACCTCGATCTGGCTAAGGCCTTCGATACAATACCCCACTCAGGTATCATTGAAAACTCATCAGCTTAAATGTCAACCCATACATCACAAGATGGGTTGCAAACTGGCTGAGTGACAGAACCCACAGGGTCAGAGTTGCTGGCCATGTCAGACTCAGAGCCTGTCACAGGTGGTGTCCCACAGGGCTCAGTCCTGGGCCCACTCTTGTTTGGCATCTACTTCTCAGTACAAGCAAACACAGGAGGGTTATGGCTGACAAAGTTTGCAGATGACTGCAAACTGGGCCATAGTAGAAAACACATCTGACACAGATATCCTTCAGAAGGGTCTCACAGAAGCGGATAACTGGTGCCAGAGCCACGGCCTAAAGTTAAATGCCAAAAATGCATAGTCATACCGCCGGGAAGAACAAGGTTACCCTAGCTACCAAATAGGTGGCAATCCACTGGCGCAGAAGAAGAAGTTATCAGGGACCTGGGGACCCAGGTTGATAGTAGTCTGTCATTCGACACCCATGTAGCCAAAGTAGTTAGGAAGACCTTCTACATTGCCCACCTTATCATGAAGGGTTTCTCATCTAGATCAAGGGAGGTCATAGTCTCCCTTTACTCATCACTCATCAGACCAATGATTGAGTACAATGCCCCATTCGGAATGTATCTGACCCGACACTTGCGGCAGCTGGAGAGGCCACAAAAGTTCCTCACCAAAAGGATAAAGGGTCTCAAAAATCTGTCCTATGCTGCCCGACTGAAAGAACTCCAGCTCTACTCAGTCGCTTACCGCTTGCTCAAAGGTGACCTTTGCCTAACACACAAGGCCATGTCAAACCCAGATTTGATGAATATGCTTCACCTCAAAAAATCCAGATCCATCAGAGCCACAAGGGCGGGAGACTTAAACCTTGACACGACTATTAATAGGATGTGCTGGAGGGATAGATTCATCACCCAAAGACTCCCTATGCTGTGGAACAAAATCCCGGTACATGTGAGGCAGAGCACCTCGCTGGCCTTGTTCAAGAGAAATCTTGACCAATGGATGGGAGATCGCAGATATACCCCAGGGATTACCTCAGTGTCATTGCTCGACAGAGGCACAGCAAAATAATGGGTTTAGTTCCCCATACTAAAGGGGTGGCTTAAGCCACAAAACGATGGGCTAGGCTTGTAAATGCCCTCGGGCAGATAGCCTAGTATGAACCTATGAACCTATACTTACATAATGTTTGTCACAGTTATAGTAGCAATGTACTTATTGTATACTTATATATTGTAGTTTGTCATGGTTACACTAGCAACTTAATCACTGTGCACTTGTATATTGTAGTTTGTCACAATTACACTAGCAATGTACTCACTGTATACTTATGTATTGTAGTTTGTCACAGTTACACTAGCAATGCACTCACTGTGTACTTGTATATGGCTGTTTGTCACAGTTAAACTAGCAAAGAACTCACTGTATACTTATATCTCACAGAGACGGATGCTTGGTGCCAGAGCCACGGCCTCAAGCTAAATGCTAAAAAGTGCATAGTCATCCCCTTTGGGAAAAACAAGGTGCCCGCAAATTACCACATAGGTGGTAATCCATTAAGTACGGAAGACGTAATTGGAGATTTGTGGACCAACGTAGATAGTAATCTCTCCTTTGATAATCACGTTGCCAAAGTGGTTAGAAAGACCTTCTATATAGCCCACCTTATCACAAAAGGGTTCACATCTAGATCAAGAGAGGTCATTGTGCCCCTCTACTCGTCACTCATCAGGCCCATAATTGAATACAATGCCCCTTTTGGGAAGTACCTTACCCGACACCTGCAGCAACTGGAGAGACCCCAAAAGTACCTCACCAAGTGGATCATGGGCTACAAACAGATGTCCTATGCAGCTCAACTAAAGAAACTCCAGCTCTAATCAGTTGCTTACCGCCTACTCAGAGGCAATCTATGCCTGACGTACAAAGCCATGTCAAACCCAGAATTAATGGACATGCTTTACCTCAAAAAATCCAAGTCCCTTAGAGCTACGCTCCAGGGACCTAAACCTCAACACAAAAATAAATAGAACATGCTGGAGGGACAGATTCATTTCCCAGAGGCTCCCCTCACTCTGGAATAGAATCCCAATTCATGTTAGACATAACCCCTCGCTGACCCTCTTCAAGCGAAATTTGGACGCGTGGATGGGAAATCGCAAATTCACCCCTGGGATCTCTCCTGTGTCCCTGCTAGACAGAGGCACAGTAAACTAATCTTAAAAGGGTACCTTCTGTGACCTACTTTACAGAGGCACAGTAGGCTAATCTAATAGGGAGGCAGAAGCCAAATACACTCTGGCTAGGCTTATAAATGCCCTAGGGCAGATAGCCTAGTATCTACCTATGAACCTATATATATATTGTAGCTTGTCACAGTTAAACTAAGAATGTAATCACTGTGTAATTATATATTGTAGTTTGTCACGGTTACACTAGCAATGTACATACTGTACACTTATATACTGTAGTCTGACATAGTTAAACTAGTAATGTACTGACTGTATACTTATATACTATAGTTTGTCAAAGTTAAACTAGCCATGTACTCACTGTATATTTATATATTGTAGTTTGTCACGGTTACACTATCAGTGTACTCATTGTATACTTATATATTGTAGCTTGTCATGGTTAAACTAGCCATGTACTCACTGTGTACTTATATATTGTAGTTTGTCACGGTTACACTAGTAGTGTACTTACTGTATACTTATATATTGTAGTTTTTCATGGTTAAACTAGCCATGTACTCACTGTGTACTTATATATTGTAGTTTGTCATGGTTACACTAGTAGTGTACTCACTGTATACTTATATATTGTAGTTTGTCATGGTTATACTAGAAATGTACTCACTGTATACTTATATACTGTAGTTTGTCACAGTTTAACTAGGAATGTACTCACTGTATACCTATATATTGTAATTTGTCACGGTTACACTAGCAATGTACTTACTGTATACTTATATATTGTAGTTTGTCATGGTTATACTAGCCATGTACTCACTGTATACTTATATAGTGTACTTCTGACACAGATTAACAATGTATTCACTGTATACTTATATATTGTTTGTCACAGTTATACTAGCTATGTACTCACTGTATACTTACATATTGTAGTTTGTCACAGTTACACTAGAAATGTCCTCACTGTGTACTTATATATTGTAGTTTGTCACAGTTACACTAGCAACGTAATCACTGTATACTTATATATTGTAGTTTGTCATGGTTACACTAGAAATATACTCATTGGGTACTTATGTATTGCAGTTTGTCACAGTTACACTAGCAATGTACTCACTGTATACTTATATATGGAAGTTTGTCACAGTTAAACTAGCAAAGAACTCACTGTATACTTGTATATTGTAGTTTGTCACAGTTAAACTAAGAATGTAATCACTGCATACTAATATATTGTTGTTTGTCATGGTTACACTAGCAATGTACTTACTGTATACTTATATACTGTAGTCTGACATAGTTAAACTAGTAATGTACTGACTGTATACTTATATACTGTAGTTTGTCAAAGTTAAACTAGCCATGTACTCACTGTATATTTATATATTGTAGTTTGTCACGGTTACACATGCAATGTACTCACAATATACTTATATATTGTAGTTTGTCATGGTTAAACTAGCCATGTACTCACTGTGTAGTTGTATATTGTAGTTTGTCACAGTTACACTAGCAATGTAGTCACTGTATAATTATATATTGTAGTTTGTCATGGTTAAACTAGCCATGTACTCACTGTGTACTTATAGATTGTAGTTTGTCACGGTTACACTAGTAGTGTACTCACTGTATACTAATGTATTGTAATTTGGCATGGGTATACTAGAAATGTACTCACTGTATACTTATATACTGTAGTTTGTCGCAGTTTAACTAGCAATGTAGTCACTGTGTACTTGTATATTATAGTTTGTCACAGTTACACTAGCAATGTACTGACTGTATACTTATATATTGTAGTTTGTCACGGTTAAACTAGCCATGTACTCACTGTGTACTTATATATTGTAGTTTGTCACGGTTACACTAGCAATGTACTCACTGTATACTTATATACTGTAGTTTGTCGCAGTTTAATTAGCAATGTACTCACTGTATACTTATATATTATTGTAGTTTGTCACAGTTTAACTAGCAATGTACTCACTGTGTGGTAATATATTGTAGTTTGTCATGGTTAAACTAGCCATGTACTCACTGTGTACTTATATATTATAGTTTGTCACAGTTTAACTAGCAATGTACTCACTGTGTACTAATATATTGTAGTTTGTCATAGTTAAACTAGCCATCTACTCACTGTATACTTATATATTGTAGTTTGTCGCAGTTTAACTAGCAATGTACTCACTGTACACTTATATATTATTGCAGTTTGTCACAGTTTAACTAGGAATGTACTCACTGTGTATTAATATATTGTAGTTTGTTATGGTTAAACTAGCCATGTACTCACTGTGTACTTGTATATTATAGTTTGTCACGGTTATACTAGCAATGTACTCACTGTATACTTATATATTGTTATTTGTCACGGTTATACTAGAAATGCACTCACTGTATACTTATATATTGTAGTTTGTCTCAGTTTAACTACCAATGTACTCACTGTGTACTTATATATTGTAGTTTGTCATGGTTAAACTAGCCATGTACTCACTGTGTACTTGTATATTGTAGTATGTCACAGTTACACTAGCAATGTACTCACTGTATACTTATATATTGTAGTTTGTCACAGTTAAACTAGCAATGTAATCACTGTGTACTTATATATTGTAATTTGTCATGGTTACACTAGCAATGTACTTACTGTATTCTTATATATTGTAGTTTGTCATGGTTATACTAGCCATGTACTCACTGTTTACTTATATACAGTAGTTTGTCACAGTTTAACTAGCAATGTACTTACTGTATACTTACATATTGTGGTTTGCCATGGTTATACTAGCCATGTACTCACTGCGTACTTATATATTGTAGTTTGACACAGATTAACAATGTAGTTACTGCATACTTATATATCGTTTGTTACAGTTACACTAGCTATGTACTCATGCATACTTATATATTGTAGTTTGTCACGGTTAAACTAGTGATGTACTCACTGTATACTTATATATTGTAGTTTGTCACAGTTACACTAGAAATGTACTCACTGTGTTCTTATATATTGTAGTTTGTCACAGTTTAACTAGCCATGTACTCACTGTGTACTTTAACTGTGACAAACTACAATATATAAATACACAGTGAGTACATTGCTAGTTAAACTGTGACAAACTGCAATATATAACTAGCAATCTAATCACTGTGTATTTATATATTGTAGTTTGTCACAGTTAAACTAGCAATGTAATCACTGTGTACTTATATATTGTAGTTTGTCACAGTTAAACTAGCAATGTAATGACAGTATACTTATATACACTGTAGTTTGTCACAGTTACACTAGCAATGTACTCACTGTCTACTTATATATTGTAGTTTCTCACAGTTAAACTAGCAATGTACTCACTGTATACTTATATATTGTAGTTTGTCACAGTTACACTAGCAATGTTCTTACTGTATACTTATACATTCTAGTTTATCTCAGTTTAACTATCCATGTACTCACTCTATACTTACATATTGTAGTTTTTCATGGTTATACTAGCAATGTACTCACTGTGTACTTATATATTGTAGTTTGTCACAGTTACACTAGCAATGTACTTACTGTATACTTATATATTGTAGTTTGTCACAGTTAAACTAGGAATGTGCTCACTGTGTACTCATATATTGTAGTTTTTCACAGTTATACTAGCAATGTACTCACTGTATACTTATATATTGTAGTTTGTCACAGTTAAACTATCAATGTACTCACCGTATACTTATATATTGTAGTTTGTCACAGTTACACTAGCAGTGTACTTACTGTATACTTATATATTGCAGTTTGACACAGTTAAACTATCAATGTACTCACTGTATACTTATATATTGTAGTTTGTCATGGTTAAACTAGCCATGTACTCACTGTATACTTATATATTGTAGTTTGTCACAGTTACACTAGACATTTACTCACTATGTACTTATATATTGTAGGTTTTCACAGTTTAACTAGCCATGTACTCACTGTGTCCTTAAACTGTGACAAACTGCAATATATAAGTACACAGTGAGTACATTGCTAGTTAAACTGTGACAAACTGCAATATATAACTAGCAATGTAATCACTGTGTACTTATATATTGTAGTTTGTCACAGTTAAATTAGCAATGTAATCACTGTGTACTTATATATTGTAGTTTGTCACAGTTAAGCTAGCAATGTAATCACAGTATACTTATATACTGTAGTTTGTCACAGTCACACTAGCAATGTACTCACTGTATACTTATATATTGTAGTTTCTCACAGTTAAACTAGCAATGTACTCACTGTATACTTACATATTGTAGTTTGTCACAGTAGAACTAGCAATGTTCTCACTGTATACTTATATATTCTACTTTGTCACAGTTTAACTATCCATGTACTCACTGTGTACTTACATGTTGTATTTTGTCAGAGTTACACTAGCAATGTACTCACTGTATACTTATATAGTGTAGTATGTCCCAGTTACACTAGCAATGTACTTACTGTATACTTATATATTGTAGTTTTTCACAGTTAAACTAGCAATGTTCTCACTGTATACTTATACATTCTAGTTTATCTCAGTTTAACTATCCATGTACTCACTCTATACTTACATATTGTAGTTTTTCATGGTTATACTAGCAATGTACTCACTGTGTACTTATATATTGTAGTTTGTCACAGTTACAATAGCAATGTACTTACTGTATACTTATATATTGTAGTTTGTCACAGTTAAACTAGGAATGTGCTCACTGTGTACTCATATATTGTAGTTTTTCACGGTTATACTAGCAATGTACTCACTGTATAGTTATATATTGTAGTTTGTCATGGTTATACTAGCAATGTACTCACTGTATACTTATATATTGTAGTTTGTCAGAGTTAAACTAGTAATATACTGACTGTATACTTGCATATTGTAGTTTGTCATGCTTACACTAGACATGTACTCACTGTATACTTACATATTGGAGTTTGCTTGTAAGTCTTGTATTCATAGGTTCATAGGTTCATACTAGGCTATCTGCCCGAGGGCATTTACAAGCCTAGCCCATAGTTTTGTGGCTTACGCCACCCCTTTAGTATGGGGAACTATACCCATTATTTTGCTGTGCCTCTGTCGAGCAGTGACACTGAGGTAATCCCTGGGGTATATCTGCGATCTCCCATCCATTGGTCAAGATTTCTCTTGAACAAGGCCAGCGAGGTGCTCTGCCTCACATATACCGGGATTTTATTCCACAGCATAGGGAGTCTTTGGGTGATGAATCTATCCCTCCAGCACGTCCTATTAATAGCCGTGTCGAGGTTTAAGTCTCCGCCCTTGTGGCTCTGCCGGATCTAGATTTTTGAGGTGAAGCATATTCATCAAATCTGGGTTTGACATGGCCTTGTATGTTAGGCAAAGGTCACCTCTGAGCAAGCGGTGGCAACTGAATAGAGCTGGAGTTCTTTCAGTCGGGCAGCATAGGACAGATGTTTGAGACCCTTTATTCTTTTGGTGAGGAACTTTTGTGGCCTCTCCAGCTGCTGCAAGTGTCGGGTCAGATACATTCCGAATGGGGCATTGTACTCAATCATTGGTCTGATGAGTGATGAGTATAGGAGACTATGACCTCCCTTGATCTAGATGAGAATCCCTTCATGATAAGGTGGGCAATGTAGAAGGTCTTCCTAACTACTTTAGCTACATGGGTGTCGAATGACAGACTACTATCAACCTGGGTCCCCAGGTCCCTGATAACTTGTTCTGTGCTCAGTGGATTGCCACCTATTTGGTAGCTAGGGGTAACCTTGTTTTTCCCGAAGGGTATGACTATGCATTTTTTGGCATTTAACTTTAGGCCATGGCTCTGGCACCAGTTATCCGTTTCTGTGAGACCCTTATGAAGGATATCTGTGTCAGATGTGTTTTCTACTATGGCCTAGTTTGCAGTCATCTGCAAACTTTGTCAACCATAACCCTCCTGTGTTTGCTTGTACTTGGAAAAGTAGATGCCAAACAAGAGTGGGCCCAGGACTGAGCCCTGTGGTACACCACTTGTGACAGGCTTTGAGTCTGACATGGCGCCAGGAACTCTGACCCTGTGGGTTCTGTCACTCAGCCAGTTTGCAACCCATCTTGTGATGTATGGGTTAACATTTAAGCTGATGAGTTTTTCAATGATACCCGAGTGGGGTATTGTATCGAAGGCCTTCGCCAGATCGAGGTAGGCTGTATGGACTGCCTTTCCCTCATCAATGGCTTTGGTGACTGTTTCGAAAAAGTCAACCAAGTTTAAAAGGCATGATCTGCCTTTGACAAAGCCAAACTGGGATGGATCCAAAGTCTGCAATTTCCCTATGTCTTTATTTATGAGGTCCATTATGATCCTCTCCATGGCTTTGCAGATAAGGCTTATCAAGCTAATGGGCCGGTAATTTCCAGGGTTGGTGGAGGCACCACCTTTGTGAAGTGGGACCACAGTTGCAGTGCGCCACTCCCTTGGTACGTATCCAGAGGTAAGACTATGATTAAACAGCTTTCCTAGCTGTGGGTTTAATTCCTCATTGAGTTCATGGAGCACACAGCCGGGGACACCATCAGGTCCCATGGATGCTGTGTTTTTTGCTTTGGAGAGAGCAGTTCTCACTTGGGCGTTGGAGATGTTTGGGGGGCTGCAATCGCTTGGTATAGATATCTCTCCTTTTGGGGGGGAGAAGTTTGCACTGAACCTGTCAGCCAGTATGTTGGCAATGTCTGTAGGATCAGTAATCTTCACATCATTTTGAACTAGTTCTGAGCATATCTGGGAGTTTCCTCCCAGGTTTCTAACATAGCTAAAGAAGGCCTTATGATTGTCTTTTGAGTCTTTAGCTATTTTCTCTCAAAATTTGCTTTGGATGATTTTATGAGAGCTCTTAGTTTTTACTTATAGTGATCAAGGGTGTCTTACCTTTTAAGGATTTTGCTCTATCTTGTAGTAGCTTCCTCCTTTTGTTGTAGAGTTTGTTTATGGCTGGGGTCCACCAGACTGGGCGCTTGCCTTTGGTACAAAGAGTCTTTGTTTTGCTTGGGATTGCCTTATCCATGCAGTCCTGCAGGTGCTGGTAGAAGGCATTTGTAAGTGATTCAGCGGCTTGAGTACTGTTTTCCGCCAGCTCGGGGCCTTAAAGGAGACCACACTAGTCTTTAGAAGTGTGAAGTCGACTTTCAGAAGTTCTTTACTGTGGTCTTTTTATTTCAGGTGGGGGTGGGATGAGGACCTCCAGCGAGATTAGTTTGTGATCTGATCTCACCAGTGAGGGGTATACTTCCGGTGTTGAACATTGTGCTCCCATGATCGTGATGATGAGATCAAGTATGTTTTCTCCTCTTGTGGGGATGGTGACTAGTTGTTCCATGGCATTTGAGTTTATGAATTCCAGGAACTTTTGGGCTAGGGTGTTTGGGCTTGAGTAGTGTTCCCAGTCTATATTAGGGTAATTGAAGTCACCTAGTATGATGGTGTTTGGTGATACATTTATCCCCTCTAGTGTTTTCAGGAAGGCCATGTGAGGTCCCTGAGTTTGTGAGGGTGGCCTGTAACATGCTACAATTTGCAGAGCAGTCTTGCCTATGGTTAATTGCACCTGGATGGTCTCCGATGCATCGTGCGTTGCCACCAGTCTTGCGGTGTGGGTGTCCTTGATGAATATGGATACCCCCCTCCTTTCTTGGTATTGTCCGGATTTTGGGGCGATGCATGATAAGAGGTAAAACCTGATAGTGCTGGGGTGCTCTCAGGAGCCTTGAACCAGGTTTCTGTCACTGCACAGACATCGATGTTCTCCATACTGAGAAGGGCCTCGAGTGCGTGCATTTTGAGATTTAGACTTCTGGCATTGAGCAGCATTACCCTTAGTTTTTTCCTTTTTGTGTTCTAGGGTGGTAGGTTTAGAATTTGAGCCTGGCCTAAAAAGGCACTATGGGGTGGCAGAGCCTTTGCCAATATCCGGAATCCCAGGGTGACAGGTGCAAGCCGTCCCTTGCGACAGCGTGGCTTGTCCAGCATGTCATCCCAGGCGGACAGACATTGGATCCCCTTTGAATGACACCAGAGTTTAAGCCAATTGTTAAAGCTGATCATCTTATCTCTGTATTGTGGCATCATTCTTGGTGAAGGTAGGATACTGCTCAAGGTCAGGGTCATACCTGCCTGGGCTACATAATCAGAGAGCTCCTCAATGTCTCTTTTCATGTAGTCCAAGGAGGTACGTCTCAGGTCGTTTACACCAGCGTGGACAATGACTGAGTCGTATTTGTACCTGCTGTTGAGAGACCTGAGTGCTTGCGTTATGTGGCGGATTCTAGCGACAGGCAGCTTACTGTGACCTTCTCCTTACTCAGTCTGGTGGCGGGACGTCAGTGTGTCTGACTATGGAGTCACCAATGACTAGTGTGTCTGGCATTGTGTTTGGCCTTAAGGGCTGTGACTGTTTGACACTCTGACTGTGAGGTCTATGTGTTGCAGGTGTTGTGTTCTGAGGTGGTGGTTGTTTGGGTGTCTGCTTTGGTGGCCTCTGCTGTTTTGGTAGATTTTGATCAGACCCGAGTATGTCTTTGTGTGTTTATGTGTATGATTTGAGGTTGTGATGGTACTATGTGAGACTGGGTCTATAGTGTGTGTGGTAACCTTCTCCTCCTGACTGGTCTTGCCAGTCCTATGTTGAGAGCTCAGCCTCCAGTTTGGTATAGTTGCATCTCTCATGTATTTGTGTTTTGTGGGAGGAGGAGAGGGTTGTCTGTGTACATGAGGCAATTGTAACATTGCCTCAATATTCAGGTTCACCAGCTGAGCAGGAGAGGACACTAGCAACTGATCCTCGACATGCTAGAAGGACTAGACAAAAACTTTAAAAGAGATTCGGGGACGTGGGTGACCGAGAAATGGGGTTTGCCTTTTGGGGTGCTAGCTATAAGGGTGCCGTATCAAGGTAACAAGTACTGTAGGAGCAGTGCTAGGTTTAACAGATAGAGAAAAGTCTGCAGAGTCAAGTAGAGATGAACTTTTAGGTATTAGAGAAAGTGCTAGTAACAGGGATGCTTAAAGGTAGATTGAAAAGAATGCACTCTGCAGTGTGCACTAGAGAAGTTAGATATGAAAGTAGGTAACTTGAGTTTTACCTGTTTAAAAAGTTAAGGTTTAGTGGAGAGTTACTATTTTTAAAACAGCAAGATGGACTGAAAGGGGTGGTTACTTTTGTATTTTGGTACTATGAAATACTGTAGGATGGCCAATAAATTTAAATAATTGAAGGGGTGGGATTTCAAAAGTGATGGTTTTGTGATTACTCACATAAGCCAGTGAAAGTAGAGAGAAATGAGATATATGGTCAGATTAACATAAGAGGCGGGCAACTAGAAAGACAGTGGTATTTAACAAGACAACTTAAATGGGTGGGAGGGCGGGAAAAATTCTGCCTGACTCAGAACAGAGAGAGCTGTGGTCTCTTTTGAAGTATTCTTCTAAAATTGTGGAGCTTTTCTCTCCAGGCCTCCACTGAAAATCAGTCTTGTTACCCAGTCGGACTATCCCAGTTAACAAACATCAAATACATAAATAAATAAATAAATAAAATGTGTGCTATACATTTTACATGTACAACAGTTAAGATAGTAGAAGTGAGTGATACTGAAAAGAAAAAGGTGTATTTCAAGCTCCGTCTCCTGAACCTGTGTCTCCCAAAGGCAAAGCAAGTCAGGGTTGCACCACCTTACATCACCGTGTTGATTTTGGCAGCACTCACTAGAATGGGTGATGACAGGGGCAGCACTCCCTAGAATGGGCAATGACAGTGGCAGTACTCACTATCTCAGCAAACTCATACCAGGGATTTGTCTTCCACAATGGAACATCATAACTGCACAGCTGGAGCTCCCTAAAGTTCCTGAGCAGGAAGAATAAGAAAATATTGCTCTTCCTGGCAAACCATACTGGAGCCCTGCATTCTCTCAAGCTTGAAGTAGCCTATTCAGGTCCACACAAGGAGTCAAATGGTAGTTCCGTGTGCATGCAGACATGCCTATGAATCACATGTCATACAATCTAGCATTGCACTGTGGCACTAAAACATGACCACAGCGCTGCACTGTGGTGCTGCAGGTGTACATAAGCCGTATATAAATGCATACATATCACATGATTCATGGTCACTATGACATGCATTCCTAATGCCAGCATGTTTGGATCGTGCACTGACAATTATTTACAGACAGTGGAGTTGACTGGCTTCATTAGTGTAGCCTCCTAACTAATTGGATATTGTTAATGAAGTATAAAGCATTTGCAAGATTTTTATGTGGCAACACTAAGCACCATACAATTGTTAAAAGGAGGAACATCAGTAGACTTGATGCTTCAGACAGTTAAGGAAGGATTCCAGTCTGGTGAAGCACCTCTGCAAGAATGATAACCCTGATGGTGGTTGCCATTGACAGTGTGGCACATGTCCTGTCGTATGTACAGCTGGGAATCCAGGGCACTGACATGGCACTGCACACTCAAGAGCAATAGGCGAATGGCAGAAACTGTCTACTTTAGAAGCCTTGAGGACATGCTGCAATGTACATCAGTTCCAGGACCACATGTTGAAGCATGGCTACAGTACATAAATGGGGGACATGCTGTGCATAGCACTAACTTCAAACACTAATCATGTGCATAATGAGGGTGGAGGGGCAGTAGCCATCCCCCAGCATACCACATGTACCTTCATCATGTCTCTGTCTCACAAGTCTACTGGTACTGGCCTGACCACTTCAAGGGGTAATGTCTGGAAAAGTTTACTATACAGGAGAGTGAGGTGCTACTGCAAACCATCTGCATACATGGCATGTGTCTCCTGGGTAAAGGTGCTATAAATAACCATTAGTGGGACCAGATTTGGTAGAGACTGGTGCAGCACATGAATGTTGGGAGTGTCTATAATATGTCTCTGCAACAGGTGTAGTTAAGAGTCAGTGATATGATACTCCATGCACAGGAAAAGACATTGGGCATAGCAATAAGGTCCATCACCATTGAAATGCATCACTGAAGATGCTGAAATTTTGTTGTCACTTGGCAGTCAGGTAGAGTGGCTTGTCATACATACTTGGAGAAGGATTAGATATGGGAGCAGGACCGTGACCAACCACCCATATGTCAGTAGGGGAATCACTAGCATAGTAGGGTCTGTCAATTACAATATAAGACACTCTATTGTATGCTAGAAATGCCCACCTGCATATCTGTCCTTCTAAGCACCCTTGTTCTGCAGCTGTATAGCACTGTATGTCTCTCAATGTACAGATGTATTTTAATAACTAGTAAGATGTATCTCACATGAGATTATTGGGACATATGTATGTGAGCAGGCAATGGTGTCATGTGTGCATGCCTACTTTTACAAGTGCTAATGGTGGTGGGTCCAGCACAACAATCAAAACAGTGTGAATTCAACAGCGTATCTGTGGCTGATAAAGACAACAATATGCAAGTGCCACAATATGTTGATACAGTGATATTGTCTGCAACAACACAGGAGGAGGGGGTTGCCCACATTCACCATTACAGCGGTCCTTGTAGATGTACAGGCTGAGCCCATGATCTTACCAGGACATGATAGGCAACTTCTACCTGTGAATCCATCACAGGTTCTACCTGGGTCCCTAGTGCAAACAGCATCCAAAATGCGCACCACGTCTGAGATGTGTATACCCTGCCATAGGGGACAGATTTGGGGGAGATTAGGCACTGACAGGACTCCAGCTTGTTCCCTGATATGACTGTGATTGTCAACCTTAAAGAGCAGATTTGCAAGTGAGTGACTCAGGCTCAAATGGACTGCTAACTGTGCTCTGTCCTTGCAGAATGCCATGCACCAACTACCTAGTGACATGGAAGATAGGCATACAGAGGGCACAATGCTGCTGAGGTTACAAGTGGCAAATGTTGTCCCTACATGTGCACATTTTCATAATTTTACTCTCCCCTGTTACCTGTGGATACACAGCCTAACACCCCCACTTATGGGTATCAAATAGGTCATTGACTGTGGTACTCAGGATGAACAGATGGTACTTCCCGTCAGGCTGCACATGCACAGTTCCATAGTTCTACACTTTCCCACCCATAAACCACATCAGACCTTGTTACTGCAAGCCAACTCAGTGGACACTGCAAAAGCACTCTGATTTCTGGCTTATCACAACTTCCCAGAACATATGGATACCATGTTCACCTCCCATGACCCTATCCCTATCAATGTGCTTCCTCACAATTATGCAAGTGATGATGATGATGACTGTGCCTGTTCCAGTCTAATCTATGTATGATTGTCATGTCTCATGCAAAATGCACCTATGTCATCATCAATAGCTGTGTAGCTGTGGATCAAACACAAACACTGCCTCTTTGCCAGTGCTGCAATGTATTGTACTCATCTATGTCTCATATATGGTACTGATGATGTATATTCCTCCCATGACTGTCCACCCTGCCCCTCTGTTGCTGGTTCAGCTGGTATGGAAGGGCTTGCCAAGGTGCTAACCTAGTGCTCTGTGTGTTTGTTTGTAGTGTGTGCCATGTTATACGATATGTCAGTGTACAATGTTGCTGCGGATACCTGGATTGTACATCAATGCCCCTTCTGAGGCATTTAGACAGCTGAAGCATCCTTTCAGATAACTAAACACATGCTCTACTATATATATATATATATATATATATATATATATATATATATTTTTTTTTATATTTGTTCATTGGCTGTATTATAAGCCATTTCCTGTATGGTCAGGTGTCATCAAGCATGAGTTTAGAGCATAGCCAGTGTCATCTGTAACACACAACAAAGCACATATTACAAGCAGCCTGCTCCTTGCAGCAGTCTTTTGTATAGGCTGAACATGAGCCCAGTGTGTGTGAATCATGTCAAACACCAGTGTAGTGCATAGATACATTAAAGATAATCCATAGTTCCAAGGACCTCAGGAAAACGGGCTATGTTGTCAAATGCCTACATGATGCCATATCTCTCCTCTGCATCCTGGTTAACTAGATATGATCCTCCACATGCTGCTGCACAATGTTGTGGAAGTGGTTTAGGATTCATGAGTTTCATGCCTGTGATACCCCTTAAGTGTCCCTTCTAGGTTGCTGGAAGGTTCTTCTAGCTAAGATGGTTAAGGATGCACATACCTTGGTATACACAGGAATGGGTAGTACATGCATTCCCAATCTGCTTGTGGGCAATTCACTTCAACTAGGACCCTTACAGGATCCCTACTCAGTCTGCAATGTTCCACAATCTGCTGGTCTGTCAGGTGACGGTATAACAGGCGCTACTTGTACCTCCTCCATTGGCATCAGTGTACAGCACTGTAGGTACTATGTGCAGTGGTGGTACTAACACATGCTGCTGCTTTGCTACTGTTACTCCCAGCATCACTCCTATCATGTACATCACAAATCTTGGTGTTTGCATTGGGTCTGTACTATGGTGCTGCACACTCATTTTATATGCTTCTGTATAGGCCCTCTAGTTTGGGTGTTATCATTTGCAGTAATCTGTGATGCATGGGATTCCTCATTTCCATGCTAGCATGTGCTCATTATAATATGCTGCATACTGTGCTATTCTGTCCACTGCAGAACCACACACCGTTTCCACATACCACTGTTACCCACTCCAATTTGTATTGCTTGTATTGCACAAAATGCTATATCTATATGAATCCAGCCACAATTTTCTTCAAAGGAAAGCAAGAAAACAAGTTGCTTTGTGCTCTACTAAAGCAAATATGAATTGCTTTCTTCAAGTAACTATGAAAGAAAAAAAATCTAAATATAAGTTTCACAGACAAAAGAAACAGCCGTATAGTCAGAAAGCACATTGGTGCCTTAAAATGGTAACAAAATAAGATTATCTATGCATTTTGAGATTTGTGTAAAGCATGGCCTAGCTGGATGCAACTTATTTATTTTTCTATTTCCTGCTAAAAGTGCTGCCATGTTACCTTTGCTAACCTTGGACCCTCATCACTCACTAGTCCTCTTTATTTCCTTATACGCCTATTTTGCATTGATGTCTTTTCACGGTATGTTTGACCATCAATCTTCTTCAGGTGCAACAGGAAGGTATGAGGAATGAAGATATTGTGGTTTGTCACACTTTTTTGGCAGTCTGTAAAGAGCACTGTTCTCTGGCAAAGGGTACAGCATGCTTCTGCAATAACCGTGAAAAACATCCACCAAAGCCTGTGAATGGTGGTTGTCAGTTACTGGACTGTGGCACCAGCATCCACTACATGGTAGCCAAGCTGCTCAGCATCTATAACCTCTACAGCCCCCTCATCCCATGGGGGAGATAGCATGCCAAGTACTGCTCAGTCTCTCTGGGTCAAGTTGTCCCCTGTCATGAATCACTTCCGAGTCTTGGGTTACAAGTAGCACAGATGGACCCCTCCCCCCGGTTGCTGAAACCTGGGTGGCTTTTTTCACATTCTGTCTCTTTTTTTTTGTGGGAAATTGACAAAACCTGCAGGGCAATGAGTCTAAGCATATTCAGAGTACCTACATTTGCAGTTGCTGTCTGATTTGAGCAAAAACAAGTGTTTGGTGTTTGATTTATGTTTTCCTGTGTGTGGTAAGAAGTATTCTCATGAATCATAAATCTGCAAATATGAAAATATGTGCAAAACCATTTTGCCAC